>NW_026644953.1:0-49415 GCF_030020395.1 Manis pentadactyla | reverse complement strand
AGGCTTGGGGTGGATTAATGATTGTGCATTGAGCATTGACTCCCCTATACAGAATTTTATTGTTGTTAACAACCATTTGATCAATAAATATGAGAGATGCCCTCACAAAAAGAAAAAGTATACACTTCCAATTGTACAATAAATAAGTAACTGGGATGTAATGTATAGCATAAAAATATAGTCTAAATATTGTAACAACTTAGCATGGTGATAGCTGGTACCTAGAATTATCATGTATATAAATGTTGAATCACTGTGTTGTACACCTGAAACTAATGTAATACTGTGTGTCAACTACCCTTCAATAAAAAATAATTACCTACAAAAAAAAATTAAAAAAAAGAAATTGAATAATTTCAGCCTTATATTTCTTGGTAGAAAGCGAATTAAGTTTTATTTCTGAATACATTTGGATATTTTAGACTCTATGAAAGCAAACTTTAATTAGAAAACAATTTTTAAAGAGGTAGTTCTAAACAGATTCTACATATGACAAAAGTAAGTTGATAGCAACAATGATCTAAGAAAACGTGATTGCTTGACTGTGAGATCAGAAAGGGAAACTGACTTTCTTCTAACTTTGAAGCATAAGATGTTCAATGACTCTAATTACAACTTTTGTTCATTGCAGACTCTCACCCTGGGTTTTATTAATTTCTTAATTCATCTTAACTAAGCTTTACCTTTTTTAATTTCTTAGACAAAGTAAAGTTTAAATTCTATCTTTGCAATTTATGTTTCACTGGGGAATTTGTACAATGGGAAACAGTATACTAACTTTAATAAAACAGGACTTACTTGTGGAGTTTACCTTCTACCACCCGTTTATCTCTCCTCAAGTTTGACATATAATCAATGTTCTTGTCAATTTCACTGTTAATACAAATTATTAGAAGACAGAAATTAATCTATTATGCAATATGTTAACATGGTGAGTAAACTGTTGCCATTCTTGCTAAGTAAAAATGATGTCAATGAGTAGCAAAAACAAATGAAAAATTATATCAATACAGTAACACAGCTAAGAGATGTACAGAAGACTTAATATGTCCACCAATGGTAGAAATGCATGGCTCAGAAATATATGGATTGGTCCTTTTCATAGAAAGGTAAAGAGCTAAAAGTAACATAACTGAAATATGTAAAATAACGAATAGCAAGAACAAGATGAATATGGATATGTTCGCCAACACTTGAAATACTAGAGTGCAAATTTTACTTTGACTATTAAATGTGAGTAAGTAGTTTTTAAAAAGTACAATACATCAATAAACTAATACTATTAAATTGTTATTAGCACATAAAATAAAAAGCTGGATAATTCTATTAATGGCTGCAAAGGAAAATCAGGTAGTTATTTATCACTGAAAGATGTCAAAGAAAGAAAAAATTCCGGATTCTTGCAAAGGTGCTACATTCCGGTGCTATAGTAAGAAAAAACTATTTTTATGTTTCCTTATATGAATAATTAACAGATTTATTAAGTAAACAAAATGGTTGCAAATAGAACGTGGTCCTCAGGCTTTCAGTGAGCTCAGTCTGTCCACAACGGGCCTCCATAAAGATCTGCAAGATCTCAGAAGCATTGTCTCCATTCACACCAACATTCAGCAAATGTTCTCCAAGAGCTGTTTCGGCCTATAAAAGTCTGGCATTTTTGTCTGTATTGATCCTAACCACACAGAACATAAAAACAATTAAGATTTTAATATATTGTTATTATATGATCTATATATTACTGAAAAGGGCTTTATTCAGACTTTACATGAAGTGAAGATAAAAATAGGCAACAGATAATAGACAAGTATTTGAGTACTTGCATCTTTCTATTCCTTCTTTAGACCCTTGGTTAACAGCGGGAAGGAGAGTATGTAATCAGATGAGTAGATATCATACCTTCTTTGACTACAGAAACTATCTCAAGATTTCTAAGGCTTTATCTAGGCGTTCTATCAGTAGTGGTTGCGGGAGTTCCAGGGGCACTATTGTTGTGTTTTCCAGCTCTAGAGTGTCATGGACTTTATTGTCTGGTATACTAAATAGGAAAATGGAATAACAAGCAACTGGTGCATCTGGGAACTTCTCTCTCCACCATATTATCTACAGCAAAGCTGACTGAAATGTGTATCATTGCTGGAATTATGATAAATTTGAATTTCTTGAGTATCCACTGAGAGGTACAGAGTCGTAACATGCTGATCTTAGAGGTGCTGCCATTAGCCTCCATTATTCACAGTGATTGAGAGCACACAGCATAATTTCAAAAGGCATACATAAATTTTAATTCTTTATGATTTATAAATTCTCTTTTGCTGAATATCACTTTCCTTAAGTCTGCTTGCTTTTGGCCAAAAGCTAGAGGAAATTAAGAGTAATTTGGGAATATCCACATTCCCTAGGCTTTATGAACGAGGTTTTCCTAGATGTGGACCATTTGCAACTGAATGCAAATTTACACTTAACTTTGTGAGATGGGGAAAAAATTGGATCAGTGTGTATACACTCTTCTGCTAATATGCTAAAGCCAGCTATCAATGCACTGAGGGTACCAATTAAAATGAATTTATGTATTTTTGTTTTTTTACCTTGTATCCTGTAATTAGATCTGGATCACATACAGCAGCTGAGAGAAGCCTCACAAGCAAGTCTTGTACTTCACCTACGCTGTCCCCTATATTTAGCAATCCCATTTGAAGAACACTCAGTATTGGAACATCAATATTCACATCAAAGCCCAAAACTTTACCAAACTTTCATAAGATCTGCACCACCATGAGACAGTCTGAAAATGTACTTCCAGAGAGAACATGTCCTGGAACACGAGGCAACTCTGGCAAAGGCTGAAAAATAAAATTAAATAAAAAAGCTAATTAATTAAAAAGGCTATGACTTCAGATCTTCTGAAATAGAACAAGTTGCTATCTTTCTTTGCTCTTGAATTCTACCAGTGATTTTCTGTCTAGACTGTGGATTCTCTGAGGGCATTTCTGCAACCCCATAGTACTAAGCACAGGATTTTGAAACCAAGCACCCATCAATAAATTTTAGTTGAACTCAATATGAACTCAGAACTCTGAAAAGAGAACACAAATTTTAATTAACATATATTGATAGAACATGTGTTACATAACTGGAGCAACATAAGAAATAAGCATTTCAAATTACTTGGCCATGGACATCTAAGTAGGGCACGTGTACTAATTTCTTCTAATGATGGAGACTGATTAATAATTCACACTTTTTTGGTAGCTTAGAAAATACCATGCATCTATGGGCTGATGGGAGAATGGTACCAATCTTTGGCTAATTAATGCAGATAAATTATTCGGTCCACATGACCAGAACCCATGATCCTATCAAGAACCCAGTTACACTGCAACTAATAGTCTCTAGGCTTGTAGCAAAACACTAATATTGAATTTCAATACTACAATTAGAAAGCGGCCTCTTTTGCTACTTCTCAAGTATGCTCACATATGAACATTTTAATGACTAAACTGTAGTACCAGTTGTCATGGATATTTAAGAAGTAAATAAGGTAATAAGGTCCATGAATTAGATTTAATAATAGTATTTTAAATTTTGATTTACAAAAAGGAACTTTTAAATATTTCTATTTCACTGGTCTTTGTTAAACAATGTTCCTTCACCCTTCACTTACTGAAACAACTAACCAATGACATTTTCCCCTAATAGTGAGTGGAAACAGAACTATGGATAATATCTGATAACATACAAACATTTTATATTCCATTTGAAAACCAACTAAGTCTGAATCTTTTTTCTTAAACCATATCAGACATACACATAGCATATGATTAAAACATTTATATAACAAAGCTAACAAAAGTAAGGCTTAACAGAGGCAGGCCACACTCACAGCAACCACGGAGCTAAACTCCATAGCGGCCGGGCAAGATTCAGAAACCCCATCTGCAAACAGCTGCCCAGCACAAGCCACTAGAGGTCCCTGTTCTCCCAGAAGAGGAAGGCCACAAACCAACAAGAAGGGATGTTCTCCCAGCCATCACTTGTGCCAGCTCTGCAAACTACCTCTATTGACAAGAAAAGGCAGAAGAATTTGATACAGACCAAAATCCCAAACCCTGAGAAGGACATAGACCTAACCAGTCTCCCTGAAAAATAATTCAAAATAAAAATCATGAACATGCTGATGGAGCTGCAGAGAAATATACAAGAGCTAAGGGATGACATCTGGAGGGAGATTGCAGAAGTGAAACAATCTCTGGAAGAATTTATAAGCAGAATGGATAAGATGCAAGAGGCCATTGATGGAATAGAAACCAGAGAACAGGAACACATAGAAGCTGATGCAGAGAGAGACAAAAGGATCTCCAGGAATGAAACAATATTAAGAGAACTGTGTGACCAATCCAAAAGGAACAATGTCCGCATTATAGGGGTACCAGAAGAAGAAGAGAGAAATAGGGATAGAAAGTGTCTTTGAAGAAATAATTGCTGAGAATTTCCCAAAACTGGGGGTGGAAATAGTTGCTCAGACTACGGAAGTACACAGAACTCCCAATAGTAGGGACCCAAAGAGGACAACAGCAAGACACATAATAATTAAAATGGCAAAGATCAAAGACAAGGACAGAGTATTAAAGGCAGCAAGAGAGAGAAAAAAGGTCACCTACAAAGGAAAACCCATCAGGCAATCATCAGACTTCCCAACAGAAACCTTACAGGCCAGAAGAGAATTTCATGATATAATTAATGCAACGAAACAGAAGGGCCTCCAACCAAGGATACTCTATCCAGCACGATTATCATTTAAATATGAAGGAGGGTTTAAACAATTCCAAGACAAGCAAAAGTTGAGGGAATTTGCCTCCCACAAACCACCTCTATAGGGCATCTTACAGGGACTGCTCTAGATGGGAGCACTCCAAAAAGAGCACAGAACAAAACACTAAACATGTGAAGAATGGAGGAGGAGGAATAAGAAGGGAGAGAAATAATCATCAGACTGTTTATAACAGCTCAATAAGCGAGTTAAGTTAGAAAGGTAGTAAACAAGCTGACCTTGAACCTTTGGTAACCATGAATCTAAAGCCTGCAATGTCAATAAGTACATACCTTTCAATAATCACCCTAAATGCAAATGGACTCAATGCACCAATCAAAAGACACAGAGTACTGGAATGGATAAAAAAGCAAGACCCATCTATATGCTGCTTACAAGAGACTCACCTCAAACCCAAAGACATGTACAGATAAAAAGTCAAGGGATGGAAAAATATATTTCATGCAACCAACAGGAAGAAAAAAGCAGGTGTTGCAATCCTAGTATCAGACAAAATAGACTTCAAAACAAAGAAAGTAACGAGATAAAGGACACTACATAATGATAAACGGCTCGGTCCAACACGAGGATATAACCACTATAAACATATATGCACCCAATACGGAAGCACCAATATATGTGAAACAAATACTATCAGAATTAAATGAAGAAATGGAATGCAATGCATTCATTTTGGGAGACTTTAACACACCTCTCACTCCAAAGGACAGATCCACCAGACAGAAAATAAGTAAGGACACAGAGGCACTGAACAACAAACTAGAACAGATGGACCTAACACACATCTATACAACTATACACCCAAAAGCAACAGGATACACATTCTTCTCAAGTGCACATGGGACATTGCCAGAATAGACCACATACTAGCCCACATAAAGAGCCTTAGAAAATACAAAAAAGGGCCTTTGTAAATTCAAAAATTTGAATTACCTCAAAAAAACCAAGAATTCTACCAACCAACATTTCAGACCACAAAGGTATAAAACTAGAAATAAATTGTACAAAAAAAGCAAAAAGGCAAACAAACACATGGAGGCCTAACAACATGCTCCTAAATAATAAATGGATCAATGACCAAATTAAAATGGAGATCCAGCAATATATGGAAACAAATGACAACAACAACACAAAGCCCCAACTTCTGTGGGATGCAGCAAAAGCAGTCTTAAGAGGAAAGTATATAGCAATGAAGGCATATTTAAAGAAGGAAGAACAATCCCAAGTGAATAGTCTAATGTCACAATTATCGAAACTGGAAAGAGTAGAACAAATGAGGCCTAAGGTCAGCAGACAAAGGGATATAATAAAAATCAGAGAATAAATCAGTAAAATTGAGAAGAATAAAGCAATAGCAAAAATCAATGAAACCAAGAGCTGGTTCTTTGAGAAAATAAACAAAATAGATAAGACTCTAGCCAAACTTATTAAGAGAAAAAGAGAATCAACACACATCAACAGAATCAGAAACGAGAAAGGAAAAATCACGGTGGACCCCACAGAAATATAAAGAATTCTTAGAGAGTACTATGAAATCTATATGCTAGCAAGCTGGAAAAACTAGGAGAAATGGACAACTTCCTAGAAAAATACAACCTTCCAAGACTGACCAAGGAAGAAACAGAAAATCTAAAAAGACCAATTACCAGCAACAAAATTGAAGCACTAATAAAAAAAACTTCCCAAAAACAAAACCCCCAGGCCAGACAGATTTACCTAAGAATTTTATCAGACATACAGAGAAGACATAATACCCACTCTCATTAAAGTTTTCCAAAAATGGAAGAGGAGGGAATACTCCCAAACTCATCCTATGAAGCCATCATCACCCTAATACCAAAACCAGGCAAAGACCCCACCAAAAAAGAAACTTACAGACCAATTTCCCTGATAAACGTAGATGCAAAAATACTCAACAAAATATTAGCAAACCGAATTCAAAAATACATCGAAAGGATTATACACTATGACCAAGTGGGATTCATCCCAGGGATGCAAGGATGGTACAACATTAGAAATTTCATGAACATCATCCACCACATCAACAAAAAGAAAGACAAAAAACACATGATTATCTTCATAGATGCTGAAAAAGTGTTCGACAAAATTCAACATCCATTCATGATAAAAACTCTCAACAAAATGGGCATACAGGGCAAGTACCTCGACATAATAAAGGCCATATATGATAAACCCACAGCTAACATCATACTGAACAGCGAGAGGCTGAAAACTTTTCCTCTGAGATCGGGAACAAGACAGGGATGCCCACTCTCCCCACTATTATTCAACATAGTACTGGAGGTCCTAGCCATGGCAATTAGACAAAACAAAGAAATACAAGAATCCAGATTGGTAAAGAAGAAATCAAACTGTTACTATGTGCAGATGACATGTTATTGTACATGAAAAACCCTAGATTCCACTCCAAAACTACTAGAACTAATATCAGAATTCAGAAAAGTTGCAGGATACAAAATTAATACACAGAAATCTGTGGCTTTCCTATACACTAACAATGAACTACGAGAAAGAGATATCAGGAAAACAATTCCATTCACAATAGCATCAAAAGAATAAAATACCTTGAAATAAACCTACCCAAGGAAGTGAAAGACCTATACTCTGAAAACTAGAGGACACTCTTAAGAGAAATTAAAGAGGACACTAACAAATGGAAACTCACCCCATGCTCCTGGCTAGGAAGAATTAATATCATGAAAATGGCCATCTGGCCCAAAGCAATATACAGATTCGATGCAATCCCTATAAAATTACCAACAGCATTCTTCAATGAACTGGAACAAATAGTTCAAAAATTCATATGGAAACACCAAAGACCCTGAGTTGTCAAAGCAATCCTGAGAAGGAACAATAAATTGGGGGGGGAATGCACTCCCCAACTTCAAGCTCTACTACAAAGCCACAGTAATCAAGACAATTTGGTACTGGCACAAGAACAGAGCCACAGACCAGTGGAACAGAATAGAGACTCCAAACATTAACCCAAACATATATGGCCAATTAATATAGAATAAAGGAGCCATGGACATACAATGGGGTAATGACAGTCTCTTCAACAGATGGTGCTGGCAAAACTGGACAGCTACATGTATGAAAATGAAACTGGATCACTGTCTAACCCCGTACACAAAAGTAAATTCGAAATGGATCAATGACCTGAATGTAAGTCATGAAACCATAAAACTCTGAGAAAAAAACATAGGCAAAAATCTCATGAACATAAACATGAGTGGCTTCTTCATGAACATATCTCCCCAAGCAAGGGAAAGAAAGGCAAAAAATGAACAAGTGGGACTATATCAAGCTAAGAAGCTTCTGTACAGCAAAGGACACCATGAATAGAACAAAAAGGTATCCTACAGTATGGGAGAATATATTCATAAATGACAGATACGATAAAGGGTTGACATCCAAAATATATAAAGAGCTCACACACCTCAACAAACAAAAAGCAAATAATCCAATTAAAAAATGGGCAGAGGAGCTGAATAGACAGTTCTCTAAAGAAGAAATTCAGATAGCCAACACACACATGAAAAGATGCTCCACATTGCTTGTCATCAGATAAATGCAAATTAAAACCACAAAGAGATATCACCTCACACCAGTAAGGAGAGCCATCATCGAAAAGACAAACAACAACAAATGTTGGCGAGGTTGTGCAGAAAGGGGAACCCTCCTACACTGCAGTGGGAATGTAAATTAGTTCAACCAGTGTGGAAAGCAGTATGGAGGTTCCTCAGAATGCTCAAAATAGAAATACCATTTGACCCAGGAATTCCACTTTTAGGAATCTACCCTAAGAATTCAGCACTCCAGTTTGAAAAAGACAGATGCACCCCTATGTTTATCACTGCACTATTTACAATAGCCAAGATATGAAAGCAACCTAAATGTCCATCAGTAGATGAATGGATAAAGAAGATGTAGTACATATACACAATGGAATAATACTCAGCCATAAGAAAAAAACAGATCCATTTGCAACAACATGGATGGTGCTAGAGGGTATTATGCTCAGTGAAATAAGCCAGGTGGAGAAAGACAAGTACCAAATGATTTCACTCATATGTGGATTATAAGAACAGAGGAAAACTGAAGGAACAAAACAGCAGCAGAATCACAGAGCCCAAGAATGGACTAACAGTTACCAAAGGGAAAGGGCCTGGGGAGTATGGATGGGAAGGGAGGGGCAAGGGTGGGGAAAAAGAAAGGGGGCTTTACGATTAGCATGTATAGTATGGGGGTACGGCAAGGGTTGTATGACACAGAGAAGACATGTAGTGATTTTACAACATCTTTATGCTGATGGACAGTGACTGTGAAGGGGTATGTCGGGGGGACTTGGGGAAGGGGGGAGCTTAGTAAAGATAATATTCTCCATGTAATTGTAGATTAATGATACCAAAAAAAAAGTCAAAATGTCCACCTAAAAGCAAAACAAAACAAAAGAGATAATTTTAAAAAGTAAGGCTTAAAATGGACTTCCATATTTGATTTATTGCATATGGATTTAAACAGAAGTAACAAATTCAAGAAAATGAAAGTCATTTAGGATTTTAAAAACTGCTCACTGTGAGCCTACTAAATGTGTCAACTGACCTATGTACCCTCTCTGGACTTCGGAAATCTTAAACATCCAGTTTTACTCAAACTAGTATTTATACTTTTATTTGTAGTTAAAAGCATTTGTGCTAAGTAAGAATATTATAACTAAATCCCCACTGGGATATTAAGTTTGCTTTAAGTGCTTTAGAAAAAGCTGAAAAGAGACTCAATCATTCTTTGTATTATCAGATGAACATGGCATATAATATAGATGCTATTGACTAAATACAGTATTTTTGACAGTATTACAGAAATAATATGCATTATTGATGATTTTCTAGAAATACCATCTTAACTATAGTCAAACATAATTGATTTATTCTGATAAGTATGTAAATCGTGCCAGTTAACATGATTATCTCGCTCTTTCCAAATTTTTACTTTTACATATTTTAGCAACATCACACGTCTGTGGAAACAGCAGGAGAGAAAACACATGAGGTACTCTGACTGGATGCATTTCTTGGCTTTCAAGGTGATAAACAGTATGGACCCTGGAGTTTAACAGATTGGAGTTTGGATTCAAGGTGCCACTTATTAGTTGTGTCATCTTGGGCAAGTTCCTTAACCCTTTGTGGAAAAGTTTCTCTCTTGTAAATGGGCATAAATACCTGTTCTACAGGATTGTGGTGAGGATTAAATGGGAGAATTCATACATAAAAACACTTAGCACAGTGCCTGGAAAGTAGTCAACATACTCAATGAAATTTAGCTAACAAGTCTAGAGCAAGGAAGGAGGTTACATATTATAAATCCTGATTTATTTAAATATCTAAGTGGGTTTGGGGAGAAGGTAGATCTTTCTGTATCTAAACATATAGGAAGGACAAATGAAACACAGAAATCTTATCTACTTTTATCATTCACCCTTGTAGATCTGTAGTGTTTTTATTTCAATGAGAAAGATTTGCAGCACTCCACTTATATATTTAGAACTTCCATTTCCAGTGCAGGAGGTCAAGAGACTTATTGGTGACCATCCAGGAGAAGCACACTGACGTAGACTTGGAAATCCACTGCTCAGCTGAAAGGGAAAGCTTTCATCCTGGCAGCTCTGGCAGACAAATGAGGTGAGAAAACAGGAAAAATTAAATTTATTAATGAAATGGTTTACATGATAAATTACCTTTCAGTCTGCTATGCACATGTCTTCATAAAGCTTCTTTAGTTCTTTTGCCATTTCTATCTAATCTTCGTTGCTCTACTTTATGCTCTTTCTTTAATCTTTTCTCATCGTGTTTTTCTTGCTTCAACCGTTTTTTTCTTTAAAAAGAAAACCATGTCAGAGATGCAGCCAAGATGGCGGCATGAGTAGGACAGTGGGAATCTCCGCCCAAAAACATACATATTTTTGAAAATACAACAAATACAACTAATCCTAAAAGAGAGACCAGAAGACACAGGACAACAGCTAGGCTACATCCACACTGGTGAGAACCCAGCACCTGGTGAAAGGGATGAGATACAAGGACTGGCCCAGCAGTACCCGAGCGCCCCTCAGCCTAGCTCCCAGTGGGAGGAGAGGAGTCGGAGTGGGGAGGGAGAGGGAGGCCAGGTCTGTTAATCACAAAGCCCTAGCCATCTACACCAGAGCACAGACACAGTGCATGCATGGGGTACTGGAAACTAGGGAAACAGGGCAGCAAGATCTTTGAGCAGGTCCCGAAGCCGACGCTACTGTGACAAAGAAAAGCGAGTGCTTTTTGAAAGTCTTAAAGGGACAGGGATGCCACCGCTGGAAGGAAGCATCCCGGGTCACAGTCCAGCAGCTGGAAATTCCAGGGAACTCCGGGCGCACTAACGCCCTGGGCAACACCTCTGAGACCCCTCACGGAGGTAAACAGCCAAACATCCCCCTGACCATTACCCTTTCTGGACCCCGCCATAGCAGAGCAGCAGCCTGAGGCTGCCACGCCCACAGCAAGGAAGCTTCCTCCATACTGGCTGGGCAAGATACAGAGATCCAGTCTACATGCAATTGCCCAACATGAGAGACTAGGGGTTGCAGTTGTCCCAGTAAAGAAAGGCCAGGAGCAAGTGGAAAGCCTTGGCTCTCCCAGCTGACAGAAAGTCAATAGCTCACCATTGCACCTATCAACATGAAAAGGAAAAAAATTTGATCCAGACAAGACTAACCCAGACAGCTTCAACATCTACATCTTCCCCTGAGAAGTAACCTGGGGAGATAGATTTAACCAGTCTTCCTGAAAAAGAATTCAAAACATAAGTGATAACCATGCTGACAGACTTTCAGAGAAATATGCAAGAGCTAAGGAGGGAGAATACAGAAATAAAACAAGCTCTGGAAGGACTTCAAAACAGAATGGATGAGATGCAAGAGACCATTAATGGACTAGAAAACAGAGAACAGGAATGCAGAGAAGCTGATGCAGAGAGAGATAAAAGGATCTCCAGGAATGAAAGAATTTTAAGAGACCTGAGCGACCAATCGAAACAGAACAATATCCGCATTATAGGGGTACCAAAAGAAGAAGAAGAGAGAAAAAGGGATAGAAAGTGTCTTTGAAGAAATAATTGTTGAAAACTCCCCCAAACTCGGGAAGGTAATGGCCTCTCAGACCACAGAGGTACACAGAACTCCCATGACAAGGGATCCAAGGAGGGCAACACGAAGACACATAATAACTAAAATGGCAAAGATCAAAGACAAGGACAAAGTATTAAAGGCAGCCAGAGAGAAAAGAAAGGTTACCTACAAAGGAAAACACATCAGACTACTCAACAGAAACCCTACAGGCCAGAAGAGAATGGCGTGATATACTTAATGCAATGAAACAGAACAGCCTCGAACCAACATTACTGTATCCAGCATGATTATCATTTAAGTATGAAGGAGGGATCAAACAATTCCCAGACAAGCAAAAGTTGAGGGAATTTGCCTCCCACAAACCACCTCTACAGGGCATCTTACAGGGACTGCGCTACATGGGAGCACTCCTACAAAGAGCACAGAACAAAACACACGACATGAAGAAGGGAGGAGGAGGAATAAGAAGGGAGATAAATAGAGAATCATCAGACCGTGTTTATAATAGCTCAATAAGTGAGTTGTTAGACAGTAAGATGGTAAAGAAGCTAACCTTTTACCTTTGGTTAAACTTAAACAAACTTAAAACCTGCAATGGCAATAAGTACATACCTTTCAATAATCACCCTAAATGTAAATGGACTGAATGCACCAATCAAAAGACACAGAGTAACAGAATGGATAAAAAAGCAAGACCCATCCATATGCTGCTTACAAGAGACACACAAACCCAAAGACATGCACAGACTTAAAGTCAAGGGATGGAGAAAGATATTTCATGCAAAGAACCAAGAGAAAAAAGCAGGTTTTGCAATACTAGTATCAGACAAAATAGACTTCAAAATAAAGAAAGTAACAAAAGACAAAGAATGATATTACATAATGATAAAGGGCTCAGTCCATGAAGAGGATATAACCATTAAAATATATATGCACCCAATACAGGAGCACCAACATATGTGAAACAAATACTAACATAATTAAAGGAGGAAATAGAATGCAATGCATTCATTCTGGGAGACTTCAACACACCACTCACTCCAAAGTACAGATCCACCAGACAGAAAATAAGTAAGGACACAGAGGCACTGAACAACACTCTAGAACAGATGGACCTAATAGACATCTACAGAACTCTACATCCAAAAGCAACAGGATACACATTCTTTTCAAGTGCACATGGACCATTCTCCTGAATAGACCACATACTAGCCACAAAAAGAGCCTCAGTAAATTACAAAAGATTGAAATCCTACCACCCAACTTTTAAGACCACAAAGGCATAAAACTAGAAATAAACTGTACAAAGAATGCAAAAAGGCTCACAAACACATGGAGGCTTAACAACATGCTCCTAAATAATCAATGGATCAATGGCCAAATCAAAATGGAGATCAAGCAATATATGGAAACAAAAGACAACAACAACACAAAGCCCCAAGTACTGTGGGATACAGCAAAAGCAGTCTTAAGAGGAAAGTATAAAGCAATCCAGGCATATTTAAAGAAGGAAAAACAATCCCAAATGAATGGTCTAATGTCACAAATATTGAAATTGGAAAAAGAAGAACAAGTGAGGCCTAAGGTCAGCAGGAGGAGGGACATAATAAGATCAGAGGAGAAATAAATAAAATTGAGAAGAATAAAGCAATAGGAAAAATCAATGAAACTAAGAGCTGGTTCTCTGAGAAAATAAAGAAAATAGATAAGTCTCTAGCCAGACTTATTAAGAGGAAAAGAGAGTCAACACACATCAACAGAATCAGAAACGAGAAAGGAAAAATCACCACGGAACCCACAGAAATACAAAGAATTCTTAGAGAGTACTATGAAAATCTATACGCTAGCAAGCTGGGAAACCTAGGAGAAATGGACAACTTCCTAGAAAAATACAAACTTCCAAGACTGACTCAGAAAGAAACAGAAAATCTAAACAGACAAATGGCCAGCAACGAAATTGAAGCGGTAATCAAAAAACTACCAAAGAACAAACCCTCCGGGCCAGATGGATTTTCCTCGGAATTTTATCAGACATACATAGAAGACATAATACCCACTCTCCTTAAAGTTTTCCAAAAAATAGAAGAGGAGGGAATACTCCCAAACTCATTCTATGAAGCCAACATCAAACTAATACCAAAACCAGGCAAAGACCACACCAAAAAAGAAAACTACAGACCAATATCCCTGATGAACGTAGATGCAAAAATACTCAACAAAATATTAGCAAACTGAATTCAAAAATGCATCAAAAGGATCATACACCATGACCAAGTGGGATTCATCCCAGGGATGCAAGGATGGTACAACACTCGAAAATCCATGAACATCATCCACTACATGAAAAAAAGGAGAACAAAACCACATGATCATCTCCATAGATGCTGAAAAAGCATTCGATAAAATTCAACATCCGTTCATGATAAAAACTCTCAACAAAATGGATATAGAGGGCAAGTACCTCAACATGATAAAGACCATATATGATAAACCCACAGCCAACATCATACTGAACAGCGAGGAGCTGAAAGCTATTCCTCTGCAATTGGGAACAAGACAGGGATGCCCACTCTCCCCATTGTTATTCAACATAGTACTGGAGGTCCTAGCCACGGCAATTAGACAAAACAAAGAAATACAAGGAATCCATATTGCTAAAGAAGAGTTCAAACTGTCACTATTTGCAGATGACATGATATTGTACATAAAAACCCTAAAGACACCACTCTGAAACTACTACAGCTAATATCAGAATTCAGCAAAGTTGCAGCATACAAAATTAACACATAAATCTTTGGCTTTCCTATACACTAACAATAAACTAATAGAAAGAGAAATCAGGAAGACAATTCTATTCACAATAGCATCAAAAAGAATAAAATATCAAGGAATAAACCTAACCAAGGAAGTGAAAGAACTATACCCTGAAAACTATAAGACACTCTTAAGAGAAATTAAACAGGTCACTAACAAATGGAAACTCATCCCATTCTCCTGGCTAGGAAGAATTAATATAGTCAAAATGGCCATCCTGCCCAAACAGTATACAGATTTGATGCAATCCCTATCAAACTACCAACAGCATTCTTCAATGAACTGTAACAAATAGTTCAAAAATTCATATGGAAACAACAAAGACCCCGAATAGCTACAGCAATACTGAGAAGGAAGAATAAAGGGGGGCGGACTCACTCCCCAACTTCAAGCTCTACTACAAAGCCACAGTAATCAAGAGAATTTGGTACTGGCACAAGAACAGAGCCACAGACCAATGGAACAGAATAGATACTCCAAACATTAACCCAAACATGTATGGTCAACTAATATTCGATAAAGGGGCCATGGACATACAATGGGGAAATGACAGTCTCTTCAACAGATGGTGCTGGCAAAACTGGACAGCTACATGTAAGAGAATGAAACTGGATCACTGTCTAACCCCATACACCAAAGTAATTCGAAATGGATCAAAGACCTGAATGGAAGTCATGAAACCACAAAACTCTTAGAAAAAAACATAGGCAAAAATCTCTTAGACATAAACATGAGTGACTTCTTCTTCAACATATCTCCCCAGGCAAGGAAAACAAAAGCAAAAATGAACAAGTGGGACTATATTAAGCTGAACAGCTTCTGTACAGCAAAAGACACCATCAATAGAACAAAAAGGTACCCTACAGTATGGGAGAATATATTCATAAATGACAGATCTGATAAAGGCTTGACATCCAAAATATATAAAGAGCTCACACACCTCAACGAACAAAAAACAAATAATACAATTAAAAAATGGGCAGAGGAACTGAACAGACAGTTCTCCAGAAAAGAAATTCAGATGGCCAACAGACACATGAAAAGATGCTCCACATCGCTAATTATCAGAGAAATGCAAATTAAAACCACAATGAGATATCACCTCACACCAGTAAGGATGGCTACCATCCAAAAGACAAACAACAACAAATGTTGGCGAGGTTGTGGAGAAAGGGGAACCCTCCTACACTGCTGGTGGGAATGTAAATTAGTTCAAACATTTGGAAAGCAGTATGGAGGTTCCTCAGAATGCTCAAAATAGAAATACCACTTGACCCAGGAATTCCACTTCTAGGAATTTTCCCCAAGAATGCAGCACTCCAGTTTGAAAAAGACAGATGCACCCCTATGTTTATCGCAGCACTATTTACAGTAGCCAAGAAATGGAAGCAACCTAAGTGTCCATCAGTAGATGAATGGATAAAGAAGATGTGGTACATATACAGAATGGAATATTATGCAGCCATAAGAAAAAAACAGATCCTTCCATTCGCAACAACATGGATGGAGCTAGAGGGTATTATGCTCAGTGAAATAAGCCAGGCAGAGAAAGACAAGTACCAAATGATTTCAGTCATATGCGTAGTATAAGAACAAAAGAAAACTGAGGGAACAAAAGAGCAGCAGAAGCACAGAACCCAAGAATGGACTAATAGTTACCAAAGGGAAAGGGACTGGGGAGGATGGGTTGAAAGGGAGGGTAACGGTGGGAACAAAAGAAAGGGGGCATTACGATTAGCATGTATAGTGTAGCAGGGGACATGGGGAGGGCTGTGCAACACAGAGAAGATGAGTAGTGATTTTACAGTATCTTACTATGTTGATGGACAGTGATTGTGAACGGGGATGTGGGGGGAACTTGGTGAAGAGGGAGCCTAGTAAACATAATGTCCTTCATGCAATTGTAGATTAATGATACCAAAATAAAAATTTAAAATAAAAGAAAAACATAGGAAAAAACAACCATGTCCACATAGTCTCTTTAACCATTATTACGTTTGAAAAACCTTTAGTTAAAATTTAAAAAGTGATCTGTGTATGTACATGAACAGAACTGTCCTAGAAGGTTTAGCAACAGACTAAGGATTGCAGAGAAGTAACTTATTTTGCTTTTCAGTATTGTCACTCTTTGAATTTCAAAATAGTCTTATGACTGTATATATTTTTGTGCAGTTGATCCTTGAACAGCAAAGGCTTGAACTGCATCGGTCCACTTATATGTAGGTTTTTTTTTTTTACATGTTCTGTTTTCAATACTTACTTTTGTTTTTATTGAAGGGTAGTTGACACACAGTATTACACTACTTTCAGGTGTACAACACAGTGATTCAACATTTATATACATGATAATTCTAGGTACTAGCTATCACCATACCAAGTTTTTATAATATTTTGACTATATTCCTTATGCTATACATTACATCCCGGTTACTTATTTATTTTACAATTGGAAGTGTGTACATTTTTTTTTGTGAGGGCATCTCTCATATTTATTGATCAAATGGTTGCTAACAACAATAAAATTCTGTATAGGGGAGTCAATGCACAATGCACAATCATTAATCCACCCCAAGCCTAATTTTCATCAATCTCCAATCTTCTGAAGCATAATGAACAAGTTCTTACATGGACAACAAATTCTTACACAGTGAATAAGTTACATGGTGAACAGGACAAGGGCAGTCATCACAGAAACTTTTGGTTTTGCTCATGCATTATGAACTATAAACAGTCAGTTCAAATATGAATACTCATTTGATTTTTTTTAAAATAATTAATTTTATTGAAGGGTAGTTGATGCACAGTATTACATTACATTAGTTTCAAGTGTACAACACAGTGGTAGAACATTTATATACATAATTCTAGGTTCCAGCTATCACCCTACCAAGCTGTTACAATATCTTGACTATATTCCTTATGCTATACATTACATCCCAGTTACTTATTTATTTTACCATTGGAAGTCTGCCCTTTTTTTTTTTTTTGTGAGGGCATCTCTCATATTTATTGATCAAATGGTTGTTAACGACAATAAAATTCTGTATAGGGGAGTCAATGCTCAATGCACAATCATTAATCCACCCCAAGCCTAATTTTCATGAGTCTCCAATCTTCTGAGGTATAACAAACAAGTTCTTACATGTAGAACAAATTCTTACATAATGAATAAGTTACATAGTGAACAGTACAAGGGCAGTCATCACAGAAACTTTCGGTTTTGCTCATGCATTATGAACTCTAAACAGTCAGTTCAAATATGAATACTCATTTGGTTTTTATACTTGATTTATATGTGGATACCACATTTCTCTCTTTATTACTATTATTTTTAATAAAATGCTGAAGTGGTAGGTAGATACAAGATAAAGGTAGAAAACATAGTTTAGTGTTGTAAGAGAGCAAGTGTAGATGATCAGGTGTGTGCCTGTAGACTATGTGTTAATCCAAGCTAGACAAGGGCAATAAAACATCCACGTATGCAGAAGATTTCTCTCAGAACAGGGGGGGGTGAGGTTCTAAGCCTCATCTCTGTTGATCCCCAATTTCTCAATTGACGGCACCCTGCGACTGTGCCTGTCTTAGGTTGTTCCTCCCTTGAGGAATCTTACCCGTCTCTGGCTAAGCAGTCATTTCCGGGGCCATACAGGGAAATGTAAAGTTGGTAAGTGAGAGAGAAGCCTTATTGTTTGAAAAGGTTAGCTTTTTACTTCTTTACATATTTATGCCCTGTGGCTTCTATGCCCAGCATTTGTCTTGAGGTATCTTTACCACTTGGAAGAATTATGATACTCGGTAAATTTGATATGAGGCACGAATTCTATTTAAGGGTTGTAAGTAGGAAGGAAGAAGAAAAGCTATAGAAGTAGCAGGTGGAAGAAAACATGGGAAGATTGATTATTTCTTTGACATATCTTCTTGTAGAGTAACTTCAGCATGTATAGGTTTTAAACTACTACTTAAATTGCGCACACACATTAACATAATAGGAGTATAGTTACATAACCAAAGCATACCTGTAATTACCCGCCATCTCCAGTGAAACCAAGAAAACCACTAAGGCACCTTAGGCATTTGTGAAAACTTATCTATGATATGGTGGATATTGTCCAACTGAACTTGAACAGTCTGAGAGAAATCAGACAAATTAAAACAACCCATTCCTGGGGAATGTTCACATCCCTTATGTTCTTTTAACAGTAAATAGTCTGTAGTTGTAAGATTTTGGAGCGCTACAACTTGCACTTCTCCTAATTCTTGATTGAGTTCCAACAGTATAGATCCAGTCAAATTTGTTGTTTTACTCTATGCACAGGCCAGCTTAGATATCTCCTTCTTCATTCCCATGGCAAGTCCAGGAACTTGTGGGATGAGTACATCTACAGCCGTAGCAGTGTGTGGATATTTGTTGGGGTTTTTTGATGATTATCTTCTGCATGAGTCTTCCAGAGAGTGCTGATGTTGGAAGTTCTTTTTCATATCGTATCTTAGTTCATTTCCGGGGTAGCCCAATTAGGCTTTGATCCTCTGTATAAACACAAACAGACGCTTTGCCTACCCTTTTATATGCCCTTTATACCGTTGTGTAGAACTCATTGGATTTTACCACACAGGAACTGCCTTTTTTTTTTGTATCACTAATCTACACTTACATTCTGAATATTATGTTTACTAGGCTCTCCCCTATACCAGGTCCCCCCTATAAACCCCTTTACAGTCACTGTCCTTCAGCATTGCAAAATGTAGTATCACCGCTTGCCTTCCCTGTGCTGTACAGCCCTCCCCTTTCTCCCACCACCCCATGCATGCTAATCATAATACCTCCCTTCTTCTCCCCCCCTTATCCCTCCCCACCCACCCATCCTCCCCAGTCCCTTTCCCTTTGGTACCTGTTAGTCCATTCTTGAGTTCTCTGATTCTGCTGCTGTTTTATTCCTTCAGTTTTTCCTTTGTTCTTATATTCCACAGATAAGTGAAATCATTTGGTATTTCTCTTTCTCCGCTTGGCTTGTTTCACTGAGCATAATACCCTCCAGCTCCATCCATGTTACTGCAAATGGTAGGATTTGCCCTTTTCTTATGGCTGAGTAGTATTCCACTGTGTATATGTAACATATCTTCTTTATCCATTCATCTATCGATGGACATTTAGGTTGCTTCCAATTCTTGGCTATTGTAAATAGTGCTGCGAAAAACATAGGGGTGCACTGATCTTTCTCATACTTGATTGCTGCATTCTTAGGGTAAATACCTAGGAGTGCAATTCCTGGGTCAAATGGTAAGTCTGTTTTGAGCATTTTGATGTACCTCCATACTGCTTTCCACAATGGTTGAACTAACTTACATTCCCACCAGCAGTGTAGGAGGGTTCCCCTTTCTCCACAGCCTCGCCAACATTTGTTGTTGTTTGTCTTTTGGATGGCAGCCATCCTTACTGGTGTGAGGTGATACCTCATTGTAGTTTTAATTTGCATTTCTCTGATAATTAGTGATGTGGATCTTTTCATGTGTCTCCTGGCCATCTGTATTTCTGTTTTGGAGAACTGTCTGTTCAGTTCCTCTGCCCAGTTTTTAATTGGGTTATTTGTTTTTTGTTTGTTGATGTGTGTGAGCTCTTTATATATTCCGGACGTCAAGCCTTTATCGGATGTGCCATTTTCAAATATATTATCCCATACTGTAGGGTTCCTTTTTGTTCTATTGATGGTGTCTTTTGCAGTACAGAAGCTTTTCAGCTTAATGTTGTTCCACTTATTCATTTTTGCTGTTGTTTTCCTTGCCTGGGGAGATATGATCAAGAAGAGGTCACTCATGTTTATGTCTAAGAGGTTTTTGCCTATGTTTTCTTCCAAGAGTTTAATGGTTTCATGACTTACATTCAGGTCTTTGATCCATTTTGAGTTTACTTTTGTATATGGGGTTAGACAATGGTCCAGTTTCATTCTCCTACATGTAGCTGTCCAGTTTTGCCAGCACCACCTGTTGAAGAGACTGTCATTTCGCCATTGTATGTCCATGGCTCCTTTATCAAATATTAATTGACCATATATGTCTGGGTTAATGTCTGGATTGTCTAGTCTGTTCCATTGGTCTGTGGTTCTGCTCTTGTGCCAGTACCAAATTGTCTTGATTACTATGGCTTTATAGTAGAACTTGAAGTTGGCAAGTGAGATCCCCCCTACTTTATTCTTCTTTCTCAGGATAGCTTTGGCTATTTGGGGTCTTTCTTGGTTCCATATGAATTTTTGAGTTATTTGTTCCAATTCATTGAAGAATGTTGCTGGTAGTTTCATAGGGATTGCATCAAATCTGTATATTGCTTTGGACAGGATGGCCATTTTGACGATATTAATTCTTCACGAAAGCAGTCTTAAGAGGAAAGTATATAGCAATCCAGGCATATTTAAAGAAGGAAGAACAAGCCCAAATGAATAGTCTAATGTCACAATTATCAAAATTGGAAAAAGAAGAACGAATGAAGCCTAAAGTCAGCAGAAGGAGGGACATAATAAAGATCAAAGAAGAAATAAACAAAATTGAAAAGAATAAAACAATAGAAAAAATCAAAGGAACCAAAAGCTGGTTCTTTGAGAAAATAAACAAAATAGATAAGGCTCTAGCCAGACTTATTAAGAGAGAAAGAGAATCAACACACATCAACAGAATCAGAAATGATAAAGGAAGCATCACAATGGACCCAACAGAAACACAAAGAATTATTAGAGACTACTATGAAAACCTATATGCTAAGAAGCTGGAAAACCTAGAAGAAATGGACAATTTCTTAGGAAAATACAACCTTCCAAGACTGACCAAGGAAGAAACTCAACATCTAAACAAACCAATTACCAGCAAAGAAATTGAAGTGGTAATCAAAAAACTACCCAAGAACAAAGTCCCTGGGCCAGGTGGATTTACCTTGGAATTTTATCAGTCATACAGAGAAGATATAATTCCTATTCTCCTTAAAGTTTTCCAAAAAGTAGAAGAGGAGGGAATACTCCCAAACTCATTCTATGAAGCCAACATCACCCTAACACCAAAACCAAGCAAAGACCCAACCAAAAAAGAAAATTGCAGACGAATATCCCTTATGAATGTAGATGCGAAAATACTCAACAAAATATTAGCAAACCAAAATCAAAAATACATCAAAAGTATCATACACCATGACCAAGTGAGATTCATTCCTGGGATGCAAGGATGGTACAACATTCGAAAATCTGTCAACATCATCCGCCACATAAACCAAAAGGAGGACAAAAACCACATGATCATCTCCATGGTTTCTGAAAAAGCATTCGACAAAATTCAGCTTCCATTCATGATAAAAAACTCTCAACAAAATGGGTATAGAGGGCAGGTACCTCAACATAATAAAGGCCGTATACAATAAACCCACAGCCAACATCATACTGAACTGTGAAAAGCTGAAAGCTTTTCCTGTGAGATTGGGAACAAGACAGGGATGCCCATTCTCCCCACTGATATTCAACATAGTACTGGAGGTCCTAGCCATGGCAATTAGACCACACAAAGAAATACAAGGAATCCAGATTGGTAACAAAGAATTCAAACTGTCACTGTTTGCAGATGGCATGATATATTACATAAAAAACCCTAAAGACTCCACTCCAAAACTACTAGAACTGATATCAGAATACAGCAAAGTTGCAGGATACAAAATTAACACACAGAAATCTGTGGCTTTCCTATACACTAACAATGAACTAATAGAAAGAGAAATCAGGAAAACCATTCCATCAAAAAGAATAGAAAATGTAGGAATTAACCTTACCAAGGAAGTGAAAGACCTAGACCCGGAAAACTATAAGACACTCTTAAGAGAAATTAAAGAGAACACTAACAAATGGAAACTCATCCTATGCTCTTGGCTAGGAAGAATTAATATCGTCAAAATGGCCATCCTGCCCAAACAGTATACAGATTTGATGCAATCCCTATCAAACTACCAACAACTTTGTTCAGCGAACTAGGACAAATAGTTCAAAAATTCATATGGAAACACCAAAAACCCCGAATAGCCAAAGCTTTCCTGAGAAGGAAGAATAAAGTTGGGGGGATCTCGCTCCCCAACTTCAAGCTCTACTACAAAGCCAAAGTAATCAAGACAATTTGGTACTGGCACAAGAATAGAGCCACAGACCAGTGGAACAGAATAGGGACCCCAGATATTAACCCAAACATTTATGGTCAATTAATATATGATAAAGGATCCATGACCATACAATGGGGAAATGACAGTCTCTTCAACAGATGGTGCTGGCAAAACTGGACAGCTACATGTAAGAGAATGAAACTGGATCACTGTCTAACCCCATACACAAAAGTAAATTTGAAATGGATCAAAGACCTGAATGTAAGTCATGAAACCACAAAACTCTTAGAAAAAAACATAGACAAAAATCTCTTGGACATAAACATGAGCGACTTCTCATGAA
Source organism: Manis pentadactyla (assembly GCF_030020395.1). Classification (NCBI taxonomy): domain Eukaryota; kingdom Metazoa; phylum Chordata; class Mammalia; order Pholidota; family Manidae; genus Manis; species Manis pentadactyla. Next base: position 26,131 of record NW_026644953.1, on the reverse strand, counting down.
CATATCTCCCTGGGCAAGGGAAACAAAAATGAATAAGTGGGACTATATCAAGCTGAAAAGCTTCTATACAGCAAAGGTCACCATCAATAGAACAAAAAGGTACCCTACAGTATGGGAGAATATATTCATATATGACAGATCTGATAAAGGCTTGACATCCAAAATATATTAAGCGCTCATGCACCTCAACAAACAAAAAGAAAATATTCCAATAAAAAAAAGGTCAGAGGAGCTGAACAGACAGTTCTCTGAAGAAGAAATTCAGATGGCCAGTAGACACATGAAAAGATGCTCCACATCGCTTGTCATCAGTGAAATGCAAATTAAAACCACAATGAGACATCACCTTACACCAGTAAGGATCATCACCATCCAAAAGACAAACAACAACAAATGTTGGTGAGGTTGTGGAGAAAGGGAAACCGTTCTACACTGCTGGTGGGAATGCAAATTAGTTCAACCATTGTGCAAAGCAGTATGGAGGTTCGTCAAAAGCTCAAAATAGAAATACCATTTGACCCCGAAATTCCACTTCCAGGAATTTACCCTAAGAATGAAGCACTCCAGTTTGAAAAAGACAGATGCACCTGTATGTTTATCACAGCACTATTTACAATAGCCAAGAAATGGAAGCAACCTAAATGTCTATCAGTAGATGAATGGATAAAGAAGATGTGGTACATATACACAATGGAATATTACTCAGTCATAAGAAAAAACAAATCCTATCATTTGCAACAACATGGATGGAGCTAGAGGGTATTATGCTCAGTGAAATATCCCAGGTGGAGAAAGACAAGTACCAAATGATTTCACTCATATGTGGAATATAAGATCAAAGAAAAACTGAAGGAACAGAACAGCAGCAGAATCACAGAATCCAAGAATGGACTACCGGCTACCAAAGGGAAAGGGACTGGGAAGGAGAGGTGGGAAGGGAGGAATAAGGTTGCGGAAAAGCAAGGAGGCTTTACTGTTAGCATGTATAATGTGGGGTGGGCATAGGGAGGGCTGGGTAACACAGAGAAGACAAGTAGTGAGTCTACAGCGTCTTACTACGCTGATGGACAGTGACTGTAATAGGGTTTGTTGAGGGGGGACTTGGTGAAGGGAGGAGTCCAGTAACCACAATGTTCTTCATGTAATTGTAGATTAATGATAATAAAATGAATAACAAAAGAAGTGAAATAATGTATTTGTGGCTCCCCATTGCCTTCAATATAAAATTAAAAGTTAGTGTAGAACTGGTGTAATGATGCAGCCTCAGTCTGCCTTGCCAGCCACATCCCAGTCACATGTTCTGTGACCTTTGTTACCTTAACAGAGTCTGCTGTGTGCATGTATAGGTGAATGCTGCTCTCACGTCTGAGAGTGGTGAATGTCAATGTAGAAATGTAGTGAATTGTGTATACTTCAGAAGGGGTATGCAAATGTTAAATTCATGCGGGTAAAATTAGACTATCCTTAGATATAAAATTTAGGATATGTCCTTTTGAACTTTTATTAGGTGTGTGTGTAATGTAGTTACCATTGAAGAGGTCTGATCTAATGGGGTTATTTGTAAATCTTTCTAGTTAACTTTTAGGGAGCCTAGTAACTGCATGAAAGAACCAGCAGGATTCATGATTCAAAAAGTTGTTGCTCTCCCCCCTCACCTTTCTTTAAATAGGGTCAGGCATTAAAAGTCCAGAGTAAGGTCTGTGTACTAGTCCTAGATCTAACTTCAAATATAAATATCCTGAGATAAACAATATAACATTTCTGAACCTCACTGTTTTCTAAAATAAGTTGAGTTGTGTGAGTCTATTAAGTTCTGCGTGCTTGGTACTGTGACTAGCGCTGCGGATTTAAAAGAAATGAATGACTTAACCACAGCACTAAAAGAGTTCATAGTCTGTTTTCTATGTCTGAAGCTGATGTCTGTAAGTCTCAAGAGGCAAACCTTAGTTTCTGAACATTTGATGAATGAAATGGATTTGTCAGAGATGACTAAATAAATTGTTTTTAGCTTCGAATGTTTGGAAATATAAGTATAACAGGCCTTAATTGAGTAACCAAGTTCCTGAGAAGCAGTCCAGTTTTCCTGTTAATTTCTATTTTAATTTCAGCTATCTCCTGCTGATTACTGGCGGCTTGCCTTCAGTTGTGTGGTTCAAAGCTGACATTCTGTGCTGTGAACAGTGAGCTTCTCCAGTGTCGGGCAGCTGCAGCTGCAGCGAGGCTGCAGTGAAGGGAGAGAAGAGCATCAGCTATTCTGATCTTGGCCATAACCATCCCCAGCGGAATTCTATTAACGTTAGACTTTTGACTGTCTGTGTTTCTGTTTCTTTTAGGATGAATTTCTATTAACTGAATCATTGTAATAAGGAGTTTCAGTAAGATTAAATTAATTCAGTGAAAGCCACTTCTCTGTGAAAGAGGAGAGCCAGAGGTAGATAGTTTCTGCTAATTAAGTTGATAGAAGGATGGATTTCCGTCTTGGAATATTGTGGGAAACCATAGTCCACAAAGGGAGTGATCTCTTTCCCTTTTGGACAATATTCTTTCTGCTTTCAGAAAGAGGTCTCTGAATAAGACCTGTCTGCACCTTGTATTTCTGAAAATGCATCAGTTTTACTCTTACAACTGAATAGATAGTCTGATTGTGCTATTGCTCCATTGTCTACTTTTGTAAAATTATTTTCTTAACTTCCATCAAGGCAGTACATTGTTTATTGCTCTGTTGGTTATCAGAAGTGGTTCTAGGTGCTCACATTACATCAAAGAACATACAGTCCTTGTCCTCTTGGAGCTTATATTATAGTGACCATGTTTCACATTTGGGGAGATTAAAAGAAAATGTACCATGTCAGTGTTTCAGGGAAGGTTAGAAGGATAGTGAAGCCAGGATGAAAGTAAAGATTTGTTATTTTATAAAAGGTGGTCAGGGAAATCCTCTCTCATACATATTTGCTTGAAGAAAGGATGTGTAGGAATAAATTTTTCGAGACCTTACATATCTTGAAATCTTGTTTATACCATAATACTTAATAGTTTCTCTTGGAATAGAATTTTAAGTTGGAAATAATTTCCCTTTGGAATAATGAGGACATTGTTCCATTGTCTTATAGTTTCCAGAATTGCTTTTGAAAAACTTAACAGTGATCCAATTCCTGATTGTTTGTTGTGAATTATTGTTTTGTCTGTGAACTTGTAAGATCATCTTTTTGTCTCCAGTGTTCTGAAATGTCACAGTGAGGTGCTTGGTTGTAGGTCCATTTTGTTTCATGGTGCTGGGCTACTGATGGGCCCATTTAATCTGTAAATTCATATCCTTTGGTTCTAGGAAATTGCTTTGAATTACTTAGTTGATGGTCTCCTCAATTTTCTGCCTTCTCTTTCATGAATGTCTTTTATTCATATATTGACCCTTCTGGGATTGGCTCTCTGATTTTTTCTTTTTTATTCTTCTGTTTCCCACATCTTTGTCTTTCTGTTCTGTTTTCTAGGGCACTTTATAAACTTTCTCTTCAAACCTTTTTTTTTTGCTATTGTATTTTTAATATCTATGAGTTAATCTTGTTCCCTGATTTTTCCTTTTAAAATAGCACCTATCTCTTATTTTTTTTATTTTACAATGTCTGTCTTAGCTTTCCGAGAAAAACAAATTTTGTTATTTTCTTTCTGTTCATGTAGTTTCTTTTTTCCTCCAAGTGTTTGCTGTTGGTTGTGTATAATTTCTTCTCTACTTTATGTTAGGAAGTTTCTTTAGTTGATTGCTAGATATACCTGGTTGTCAGTTTCTAGTTAAGAGTAAGTAACTAAGTATGAGACCAAATGGAATTTAAGCCAGTAGGTGACATCTGTGAGCTGTGAGTCTCACTGTGGAAGAGTGACCTGACTGTGTTCTTTCATTGGAGATTCCCAGTTTTTTATCTTTACTCAGGAATTGATAGAGTTCCAGGAGAAGATTTTTCCAATCTTCTACCCAGATGGAAAAGGCCTGATTGCCATAGTTTTGGTCTCCTGGGTACAGAAGACTGAGAGGTGTGTCAGTATACAGAATGCATATATTGATTTAATTAACTTTTAGTGTGGCGGTCCTGTCCTCAACTGTACCTAGGGTTGTTAAGCCTAGAAACCCTCTGATTTAGTTAGTTCATCAATGGGCTAAGGCTCTATATTTCTGCTCACCCAGTAACATAGAATATGAGATGAGATATAGGAATTGAATTGTTTCTTAAGACACTTCAACGGATCACCATTATTTTAGCTCCAGTCACACCACTTTCAGGATTCCTTGTGCAATCATTTCCTGAGTCTTTAAGCGATTCTTCAGGATAGATTATATTGAGTCAAGTCATTTTCCATTGCCAAGGCTTCAGGTTTCTCAAGTTGATTGAGGTTTGTATTTCAGCAGTTAGATTTTTGGTTTTTAAGTTCACTAATTCGTTCTTTTTCCCATTTCCTGTTCTTTTTTCTTAGATGTGATATACTTCCTTGTTTCTGGGAAGATTATTAGACAAAAATATTTACCTCTAGAAGTTCCTTTTTTTCTCATCATTGTTTTCCTTTAAATACTTGAACGTATAACTCTTTAACATCTGTGTCTGATAATTCCACAGTGTTTATTATTCCTGCATCTCCATCTGTTTGTTTTTCTTCTGGGTATAAATTACATTTTCCTGCTTCTTGGTTTGTCTAATACAGGCATGCCTCGGAAATATTGCAGTTTGGTTCCAGACCACTGGAGTAAAGCAAAGTTTGCAATAGAGTGAATCAAATGAATGTTTTGGTTTACCAGGGTATATACAAGTTAATTTAAACTATACCTTAGTCTTTTAAGTGTGCAAGAGTATTATGTCAGAAAAGAAATACTACATATACCTTTATTAAAAAATACTTTATTGCTAAATATGCTAACCATCATCTGAGCTTTCAGCAAGTCATAATCACTGATCATAGGTCACTGTAATGAATATAATAATAATGCAAAAGTTTGAAATATTGTGAGAATTACCAAAATGTGATAGAGACACAAAGTAAGCAGATGTTTGTGGGAAAATGGCACCAATAAACTTGCTTGATGCAGGGTTGTCACAATCTTTCAATTTTTAAAAAATGCAGTATCTGTAAAACTTAAGAAAGCAGCGACCAATAAGACAAGGCATGCCTGTAACTTTTCTTTTTCTCTGGATACTGGTCATTGTCAACATTACATTGTCAGGTCTCTGGATTTTGTTGTCCTCCTTTAAAGAATTTTGAGCTTTGGAAGGTAGTTAAATGACTTACAGTTCTGTTTGCTTTTTTCAAGTTTTGCTAGGGTGGGTATTAAAATATAATCATTACACTAGAGATAGTTTCTAGCCTCGCTACTAAGGTATGGTCCTGCTAAGGTCTCTACTGAATATCTTGAATGTTTAATGAAAACTCTGCACTTTGGCTGGTGGAAATCTGAATGATTCTATGACCTATGTGAGCTCTGGGAACCATTCAGCTCACACTTCCCTAGTCATTCTTTGCCCAGCTTTGTAAAATTTGACCCAGTGCCCACCCATCTTAGTGTCTAGCAAAGACTTACTGACATTCCTGTGTAAATTGAGCTTTAGTTTTCTACACAGCTTCCTTCTCTCTGGAACTTTGCCCCACACCTTCCAGAAACCTCAGATTTCTTGAATTCTAATTTCTGTCTCCTCTACTCAGCAAGGCAGGTATGCTCTGCTTGGGATCTATGTCCCTGTTGTGCAGTCCAGAATGTGTCTCACAACAGAAAGCCAGGAGATCGTAGGCCTCATCTCATTCATTTCCCCTCTCAGGCACCACAGTCCTATGTTGCCTGTTGTCCAGTAACTGAATACAGTTTTATATATTTTGGCCAGTTTTCTAGTTGTTTTAAATGAAAGGTACATATGGTTCCTGTTACTACATTATAGCTAGAAGCAGAAGTCAACATACTTAGTTTGAAATTCTATTCTGATTATATTTTAAGTCTTTCTTTGGTTGTGTTCATTTGTTTAACTTGTCTTCTGTCTTGAACGGGCTTTACATTCCTCAAGAGTTTGCTCATTCTTTCATTGTATATGCATATTTAATACTGAAATTCCTTATTGTCTATCTCTTCTGCTTCTGGACTGCTTGGGAAGAGGGCTAAGACCTGCCATTGGAGTTTTTACTTGTTTTTCAGTGGCAGTAAAAGAGCGAGTAGAATATATTTCTGGGCTACATATCCTGGTGGCTGATCTTCTGGGAACCAAAGCTTCCCTTTCTAAGTGTCACCAGCTACTGAGGATTCTGCCCTGTCTCTAAGGTCTTAATATGCATTATTCCCTCCTGGTGTCATAGGCCCTCGGTCACTGCCAGGTGTATTGGTGGGGAATGAATATGGGCTCATTTGACTTGGCTGCACCCACTGTGGTAGTCCAAGTAACAGTGCTGTTCACTTTCCCTTCCTGTTCCTGTATTCCACCTGTGGCCAAGGGGCAATGGCAAATCTGTTGCTGTTTTGTGTGTGTCTCTTACTTTGGAAGATCCATGTTCATCTCAGCCTGTTATTTTCCTCTTCATATTTTTAATTTGTTTTAGGTAACAGAGTATTCGCAGTTTCTAGCTCTTCAATTCCTTTTGTTCTTGTGTGACCACTAATTAATTTTCTGTCATTTCCAGGATTTGATGTAGATGGGGGAAACTAGCCAGTTCTCAGTCTGCCACCTTGAAACAGGCAGGATAATCCCTTTTGAGCCTGTCTCTGCTCAACCATTTTTTTTGGTATCATTAATCTACAATTACATGAAGAATATTATCTTTACTAGGCTCCCCCCTTCACCAAGTACTCCCCACAAACCCCATTACAATCACTGTCCATCAGTGTAGCAAGATGCTATAGAATCACTACTTGTCTTCTCTGTGTTGTACAGCCCTCCCTGTGCCCCCACATTATACATGCTAATTGTAATGCCCCTTTTCTTTTTCCCCACCCTTATCCCTCCCTTCCCACCCATTCTCCACCGTCCCTTTCCCTTTGGTAACTGTTAGTCCATTCTTGGGTTCTGTGATTCTGCTGCTGTTTCATTCCTTCAGTTTTTCTTTGTTCTTATACTTCACATATGAGTGAAATCAGTTGGTACTTGTCTTTCTCCGCCTGGCTTATTTCACTGAGCATAATACCCTCTAGCTCCATCCATATTGTTGCAAATGGTAGGATTTGTTTTCTTCTTATGGCTGAATACTATTCCATTGTGTATATGTACCACATCTTCTTTATCCATTCATCTACTGATGGACACTTAGGTTGTTTCCATTTCTTGGCTACTGTAAATAGTGCTGCGATAAACATAGGGGTGCATCTGACTTTTTCAAACTGGGCTGCTGAATTCTTAGGGTACATTCCTAGAAGTGATATTCCTGGGTCAAATGATATTTCTATTTTGAGCTTTTTGAGGAACCTCCATATTGCTTTCCACAATGGTTGAACTAATTTACATTCCCACCAGCAGTGTAGGAGGGTTCCCCTTTCTCCACAACCTTGCCAACATTTGCTGTTGTTTGTCTTCTGGATGGTGACGATCCTTACTGGTGTGAGGTGATATCTCATTGTGGTTTTGATTTGCATTTCTCTGATGAGTAGCAATGTGGAGCATCTTTTCATGAGTCTGTTGGCCATCTGAATTTCTTCTTTGGAGAACTGTCTGTTCAGCTCCTCTGCCCATTTTTTATTTGCATTATTGCTTTTTGTTTGTGTTCTCAACCATTTTTAAACCGATTTGCTTTCCACTACTACCAGGGTTTCAGTGTGTGTGTGTGTGTGTGTTAATAAATATCCAGTTTCACTGTCGGTAAACATTAAATAGCATAACATTTTCCCTTGGCTTCTTTATCCTGTGTGGGCCAATTTATTTGGCTCTTCATTCAAGAAATAACTATTGGGGCTCTTATCTAAGTACTTGAGGAGGAGGGTACTATCTAAAGGGAGAATTAAAGATATAACTATGCTATAATACTATAATAGGTGATGTGATAAGAGCTATTAGAAAGTACAAGAAAAGTTTTGCAGAAAGTTAGGTTAAATAGACAGTCCTTAACAAGCAGAGATAATATTTGCAGGGTGTAGAGTCACAAACTCAGTGGCAACGTAGTACCTGGTAAAAGTCACCAGTGACCTAATGGCTGAATCTACTTGCTTCTTTTTAGTCCTTCTTTGTCTTCACTGAGGCGAGTTGACACTTAGCAAGCACTATCTTTCTCTTGGAAATTCTCTTCTGTGACAGGTTTCTTTTCCTGCTTTTAAGACTTATCTTTCTGTCTCATTTTCCTGTCCCCTACCAGTTCTAGACATTCTGTCAATGTCTGTGTCTGTATTCCAAAGGCTTCAATGTCTCTAGGAAGATGATTCTCAAATCTTTGACCTGAGCTTTCACATTAGGCTGAACTCCAGATCCTTACTTACTGCTGCTTTGATTATCTGGAAAATGAATTACAAATCTGAGCCCTTTAATTCTCATCTTCTTAATAAGCTCCTCCTGTGTTCAGAAGTCTGTCACCAGTCTCTCCATTCTTATCACTGCAGAGTATCTTTGACTCATCTTTCTTCTTTATGTTTATTTTTCATTTGCTCTCTTTGTATTTCCATTGTCTAACCCTAATTTAGGCCCTCATTAATTCATTTCCAACTCATGAGTGGCATTTCACATGCTTTCCTGCCTCTGGTATTTCCTTTATGGGTCTATCCTATGCACAGGTGCCAGTTTCATCTAAAGCTGGTGCATTTATATTCTCATGGTTTTCTCTGGTGCAAAGTTCCATTATCAGTTAATGTAGCTTTCTCCTACTCCACTGTGATTTCCTCAAGGGCAGGACCTGTACCTTAATCCTTTTTCATATCCTCAGTACCAAGTTAACTGTCTGGCACATAATAGGCACTCAGTAGTTGAGTGAATGAGCTAGGACTTGTTTTGTTTCTAAGGTGTATTATGTTTTTTTATTAAGGTATCGATATACAATCGTATGAAGGTTTCACATGAGCAGCATTGTAGTTACAACATTCACTCACATTATTGGATCCCCCCCTTAACCCATTGCTGTCACTGTCTGTCCATCAGCATAGTCAGATGCTGTGGAGTCACTACTTGTCTTCTCCATGCTGTTCTGCCTTCCTTTGACCCACCTACATTATGTGTGCTAATTGTAGTGTCCCTTATCGCTCCCTACATACCCACCCTCCCCAATCCCTTCCCTTTGGTAACTTCTAGTCCCTTCTTGGAGTCTGTGAGTCTGCTGCTGTTTTGTTCCTTCAGTTTTGCTTTGTTGTTATACTCCACAAATAAGGGAAATTATTTGGTACTTGTCTTTCTTCTCCTGGCTTATTTCACTGAGCAAAATATTCCCCAGCTCCATCCATGTTGTTGCAAATGATAGGATTTGTCTTCTTCTTATGGCTGAATAATATTCCATTGTGTATATGTATCACCTCTTCTTTATTATTTCATCTACTGATGGACACTTAGGCTGCTTCCATATCTTGGCTATTGTATATAGTGCTGTGATAAACATAGGGATACATATGTCTTTTTGAATCTGGGATCTTGTTTTCTTTGGGTAAATTCTTAGGAGTGGAATTCCTGGGTCAAATGATATTTCTATTTTTAGTTTTTTGAGGAACCTCTACATTGCTTTCCACAAAATGGTTGAGTTAATTTACATTCCCACCAACAGTGTAGGAATTTTCCCCTTTCTCCACATCCTCACCAGCATTTGTTGTTTCTTGTCTTTTGGATGTTGACCATCCTAACTGGTGTGAGGTGATATCTCATTGTGGTTTTAATTTGCCTTTCTCTGATGATTAGTGATGTGAAGAAGCATCTTTTCATGTGCCCGTTGGCCATCTGAATTTCTTCTTTGGAGAAGTGTCTGTTCAGATCCTCCACCCATTTTTTAATCAGGTTGTTTGCTTGTTGGGTGTTGAGGCATGTGAGCTCTTTACATATTTTGGATGTTAACCCCTTATCGGATATGTCATTTACAAATATATTCTCCCATACTGTAGGATGCCTTTTTGTTCTGCTGATGGTGTCCGTTGCTGTTCAGAAGCTTTTTAGTTGGGTGTAGTCCCATTTGTTCATTTTTCTTTTCTTTCCCTTGCCCGAGGAGATGCGTTCAGGAAAAAATTGCTCATGTATACATTCAAGAGAGTTTTGCCTATGTTTTCTTCTAAGAGTTTTTTGGTTTCATGACTTGCATTCAGGTCTTTGATCCATTTCGAGTTCAATTTTGTGTATGGATTTAGACAATAATTCTAAGGTATATTATTTTTAAGATGTAGACTAGTCAGGCAGTCATTACTGGTATATAAATAGATTTTATTTTCAAAAACTTTCTGATAATGGACTATTAAATTTTGAATATTGATTTAACTGATTCATAAAAAGTAGGCAGTACCTTGAGAATCAAAAAACCCATTTTCATCATAGTAAGACAATATATTTAATGTTTGTCACAGTGTCAAACAAATATATGAAATTCTATTTTCACTAAAGGCACTGAGAAAAAGGGAAATATTATTTTAACATGTTGGACACATGGCATACAGCTCATTTTCTAAGTGACTGCTGTCAGCATTTCTGCTAAAAGAGCAGTATTATAATCATTGATTTCAGAAAATGCAAATTTGCTTGGAATGAGAAAAGCTCTGTTACATACTCACCTGTCAGTTTATTTCCAAATTTATATTCTAAATGTACAGTATGTGCATGTATGTACATGCTGCAAAATATGAAGAAATCTTAGGAAGAGGAAAACTGAAAGATTCAGAAACTGTCATGTTTTCCTTCCATTAATTTAAATAATTTGACTCAAAAACCTAACACTGCTTTCTTGATTAACACACTTAAAAGCTTTCTGGACCTCTATTATTTGTTTTTAATGTAATATAAATAGCATAGTTTTAAAGAAATTAGAACCATAAAACCCATTTTCATTTTGTGTTCATTCTTCACTTACATGTTTTTCCTTTTTTAAAATTTGTGTATAATTTATGTACAGTGAAGTACACAATCCTTAATTTTAGAGCTTGATGAATTTTCTACATATGTATCCTCATAGATAACCATCTTCTAGTGCAGGCTATAAAACATTTCCATCATCCTGACCCTCATGCTCCCTCCCACTCAGTATCACCACAAGAGTGACCCTTAGCCCATGTCCATCACCATAGTTTGCTTATTTTATAGTTTCTGATAACTTTAATAATGCTCTTTTGTGTCTACTTCTGTTATTCAACCTTATGTCTGTGAGATTCATCCGTGATCTTCATTGCTTATTATATATTTTTAAGTTTACCTTTTTTCACAAAAGTAACACATGTATTGAGGACATTTAGAAAATATGTAAAAGGTGATGAGAAAGGAGAAAGAGACCTTTAGTACCCAAAGACAAATGTTCCTAAGATTTGTTTACTTCCACTTCTATTCTTGATATATACATGTAGTTTTCTCTATTTGAAATCATAATACGTGTTACTATGTATCCATTTCTTACTACATAGCATGTAAATATTTTTACAGTCACCAAGAAAGGCCAGTTGTCTTTCTGCTTAGCCCTGGCTGAAATTACTAATGAGCTGGGATTTTCATTTTTTTCAGTTGTAATTCATCGGATGTTGTGTGTCACTCACTGTTCCAGTCACTGTTCTAGGTGCTAAGAGAAGAGAGAGAGGGCAAGACAGGCAAGCTCCCTGCACTTATGGAGGTTGCATTCTATACTGGGGAGCAGTGGACATCAACCAATGAAAAGTAAAGAAGGAATTGTCAGGTAGCAGTAAGCACTGTGAAGAAGATATGTGGACTTAAAGCTGCAGGACTTTCATATACAGTTGGTAGTGTATTACCAAGTAATGTCAAAATACCCCATGATCCAGAAATTTCACTTTGCTTCATGTACGTATAAATCAGGATGCACTTAAAAGAATGTTCATGGCAATATTATTTTTAATAGTGCCAAATTGGAAACACCAAATGTCCACCAACAGTAGAATGGATAAATGAGTTGTAGTGTATTCAGCTGAAATACTGTACAGCCACAGAAACAATGTGCTGCACTCTGTGATTGATTCTTATGAACATTCCACTGAGGGAAGGAAAACAAATGAAGAAGAACACATTCTATTTATAAAAAACCCAAAACTAGGTAAAAACTAAGCTATATTGCTTGAGGAAGAGAGAGAGAGAGAGAGAGAGAGAGAGAGAAGCAAAAAAGTAAAAGTCAGAATAGGGTTTCCTCTGGGGAAACTGAGTGGTAGTGACCAGGAGGGTGAATGTTGGGGAGGTGCTTCTCAAATGCTGGAAATGTTCCATTCTTGACCTTAATAGCAGTTATATAGCAGTCTGTAATGATTGATTAAACTACATATTTACATTTTAGGCACTTCTCCATTTGTGATTTATATTTCAAAGAAATGGGATGATGGTATAAGTATAGTGTGTGTGTGTGTGTGTGTGTGTGATTTGACAGCCTCATCAGTTGACATACATTTCCTCATATCTCTTTGTAATCCTTCCCTCCCGCCTCTTCCTCCTTAACCCCTCGGCCCTGGGCAATCACTGATCTGCATTCTGTCACTATAAATGAGCTTTCAGAATTCCAGAATTCTATTTAATGGAATCATATAGTATGTCCTCTTATTTTTGTCTGGTTTCTTTAACTCAGCACAATCATGCTGAGACTTATCCTTGACACTGCATTTGACAGTAGTTCATTTCTTTTGATGCTGAGTTGTATTTGCTGTTTGGCCATCCCACAATTTGTTTATCCATTCTCCTAGCTGGTGGATATTTGGGTTGTTTCCAGTTTCTGGCTATTACAAATAAAATTGTTACAAACATTCATGTATAAATCTGTGTGTGGATACATGCTTACTTTTCTCTTGGCTAAATACCTATGAATGGAATAGCTGGATCATATGATAGATGTTTATTTAACTTTCTAAGAAATACAAGTGTATTCTTGTATCTCTCTAATACTTTATGAAAGTATTCTCAAGTCAGTTAATATATTCCTATAAAATTATTTTAAATGACTGTGTAGATAATGTGTTTAACCAATTATTTTTAGGTAGCCATTTAGTGTTTTCCATTACTACAAACAATATTATGATGAATTTACTTGAAACTAAATCTTTGAACATGTTCTTACTTACTTCTTTAAGATAAATGACTAGAAATCAAAGCTTGGCCAAACATTAAAGCTTTTGTTATAGATTGCCTTCTAGACATATGACAAATTAAGTCTTTATCAATGAGAACTTTTCATTTGTGTTCTAGATTTATGTCAGATACAGTTAGTCAAAACTGTATGTTAGATAGTCAAAATACTCCTTTTGTGTAATGAAGCATTTTTTATTTTACTTTAGAATTTATAGATGAAAATAAGTCTAGTCTTAAAACTTGTTTATTCTATTCATATTAGATAGTAAATGAAATTTATCTTTATGAATAAAGTGTACCTATGAAAGAATTACCCTTGGAATTAGGGGATCTGTAAAAAGATAAATTGTGAAGAGATAAAAGATAAATAAGTTGTAGAATAGTAATATATGCTATGATGGCATTTATGTTTTCAAATAAATATTTTTACTAATTAATGCTTTACTATTTAAAGCAGTTTATATAATGTATGGTTCCTATTGAGAGGTGATAGATGATTGCTACATTTACATAGCAAATATATTTATACATATTTATTTTCATTCTGCATACATACTTTCATAGACTTAAAGAAAAATTTAGAAAATATGAATTGCTATACTGTGATGTGTCTAATGGATGGGATTACAGGCAGATTTTCTTTGTACTTTGTTTCTTCTGTGTTTGAAGTTTTTTCACAATGAGTATACACAGCTTTAACTATTGGAGAAAATATTATATTTTCTTTTGGAGAAATATAAGAGAGCTCTGCAGTTATGTTCAGAAGACATTTTAGAATGTAGATCTTTTGGAGAAGGTCCAGCTTAGATAAGAGGCTATGACAAGTGTATCCTAATGCTGGAATATATGTCTTCTTTACCAATCTTGGCCTCCCAGTCAGTGTTTGTGTTCCTGAATTGGTAGTCAGAAAAATGAATACTTTTTATTCTTCCCTAAATTCTGTCATGCTACACATATATTGTAACTGATATGTTATGTAGCTTGTCAGTTCTAGCTTTCTAGCACTGGTTATATTTCAGCATACTGCAGCTGGTTCAGGGAGTGTCACATAGTTTCACTCTTTTTTTCTGTACATTTGTCTCTCCATCTGTGTGTTCAGCATTTTGTTGGTCCTTGCACATATTCCATGTATCTATCTATACTCTCACTTTGAATTGGTTAGTCATGCACTGTGTACAGTTTAGCTGGTGACCATTGTGTTCTAAAATAATATTGTTGAAAATATGTAACAAATAATTTCTTCCCAGATTAGATAACTTTTATCTTCAAAGATAACTATAGGTAGCCAAGTGAAAATATTTGAATACCCAAAGTTTATGGTACTGTAGTGGAAAAGTCACTTAAATAGATACCAGGAGACCCATGTAATTGTCCTAGCTCTATTATGCACTTAGGAAGTAGCATCATCTACTTCAGGCTAACAGTACTTGATGGTGAGGTAACCTAACCAGGGTTGAACATGAGGATTAAGCTACATGATGCATGTGAGAGTATTTTATAAATGCTAAAGGACCAGATGGGTGCAGTTCTGACATCTACACCTGCTTCTGTTACTGTGCTAACTGGGAGTCCTTGTGATGGCACGTGTGCTGGTGATGGCCTCACGGTGGTAGTGGGAGGACAGAAGGGAGGCATCGCTAGTACATCTTCAACATCACTTTTTCATAAGCAAGATCTTTTTTTCTCCAGAATAGTTTCTTCATTTAAAAAAATGTACTGTTCTAGGAGCACTCTGAAGTATTTACACATCCAGAAGCTGATCTATGGAGTGAAGAGAGACAGAAAAATACTGTTTAGTGATTTACTTATAAATGTTAATTCAAGACATATACAAACACAGTAGTTTCTTCTCAATACTAGCTATGAACAGCTCATTAGTAAGTCCTGAAATCTTTATTGCTTTACTGTGACTCTGTAGACACTTTCTCCATAAAACAATGCATTAGGGGATGTACATGCCTTATGTCAATTACTAACCAGCTAAAATATCACCTGCTATCCTTAATTTAAGTATATTTTCTGAATTTTAGCTACAGCAGTTCTATTTTTCTCCTTTTCTTTGGATGGAGGGGTCGAGGGGGTCTTTATTGAGCAACCAGATTTCAACTCATGACTTGTTTAAATATCTCTGTTCAAAAGTTTCTGAACAATTGGAAGAAAATCCCTGATTTATTAGAAGCACATGACTATCAGTAGTTACCTCTTATACTTGCTGTTCTTTAAGATCTTGAGAGAAGAACTTTGACTGCTGTGATTAAAGTCAATTAGAAAAAGCCTTCATGAAAATAGCATTCCCCTAAAAAGCAGAAATGCTTCTTGCTTATCATTTTAAAAATATTTATTGTACACCAATTACAGAAATTACAATGATGAATGCTCTAGTAGAGTTATCTCTTGCATAGTTATTAGTTTGGGTAAGTAAAGGTTCAGCCTCATTATCTAAAAATATTATAAACATTTTGTTGATCTTAAATAATCATTCTCAGCCACTTCTATTTCTTCAGACTTCTAGTAATTCAAACATCGAAATATAAATTCTTTGAAATGATTGTTGCTTGTTTTTTCCTAGGTTATTTATGTTTAAAATAGGAAAAATGCTTTTCATAAGTTTAAATAAGGTAAATGAAAGTAAAAATAAGCTTAAAGCACAGTTGTATTCAATATAGCTAAAACCAAAGTGAGCTCTACTTTTATGTTTACCTAATAATATGTCTGCTCTTGGAAGGCAAGAGTTTTCTAGAAAGAGTACTGTTTCATCATGAATTTCAGCATGGGGGAAAAATTGTATCTTTTACCTTTGATTTTATATATAAATTGATTTCTTTTATGCTCTAGTGGACCTCTTTTGCCTTGTTAAGAGACACTTGAACTCACTTCTGAGTTCCAGTTAGATTTATGATACTGTTAAGTTGTCTCAAACTATATATTCTTTGCTGAAACATTTAATATTTTACCATCACCTGCAAGGAAGATTGTTCTTTAACTCACTAAAGTAAAATTAAAGGTAATTTAAATTTGAGTTATTAATTTAGTGATCTGTAGGAATTAGGTTTTAACTGAGCTCTAGTGGGAAACTTGCTTGTTTTCAGTTTCAGTGTTTTTTTAAGATAATGTTCTTATTTCTTTGTTACATCATCAACAGACATGAACTAGGTGGGTGTGTCGTCATTACCCTACAGTATGGCAGGCACTTCGGTCTGACCAATCTGCTTTGGTGTAGCACGTCGTGACTTTGGCTTTGTTGGTGGCATATACGATACTCTGGTTGGGGAGACTTTGCAGGCTCTGTAGCTTTCTTTTGGTGGGCTGATGATTTTAATGGAAGTAATTTGCTGCTCCAAAAGTCTTGCATAAATACTACATTAGCTGTACCAAGGATCCAATATCAGCTTTTTATACAAATGTATAACCTTATGACTGAAGATAATACATAGGTGCTTCTAAGGTCTCTAGACACTCTATTTCTTAAAATATCTGTCTAATTTATTGGGTATACAATGAAAAACATATAGTAATAAAAGGGATAAATATTAGTTATGTGTATATGCATTAAATATATAGATATATAAACAAATCATATCCTGAGTTAATAAAGAAAACATATAATTTCAAATCTTGTCACTGGATACACTAAATCTATGTAAAATTGGTGGCTAAGGAGGTATGGCCACAATTAATCACTTCTGACTGTTTAACATCTTTACAGTCATCATATGGGTTATTTGTTTTGGTGCGGTGGGATGGGGGGTGGAAGAATGACAGTAATTGGTTGAACACCAAAATCAAATCTCCTAGTCTGTAGTCTTGCCAAAAATCCTGGTGACAGTATGTCATTAATGTCATCTTTGGGCTGTTGGCTGCCTGTGGCTTACCACACCAATTTTAAACAAGTTATTAAAAACATGGATCACTTAAATATGAGTAGAGTAACTTATAAAGAATAATTTGTGTAACAGGGCATTTAACTAATATAAGTTCTTGGAAAGACAAAACCAATCAGATTCAGATGGCCTTGATTAGAAAAGCTAATTTTTACACTTGCTTATAATGCTAATAAACAATAACTGACATTTATTGAATAATTACCATGTGCTGGGCACACTACTAACGGTCTTGTCTGTTTTGTCCCATTTAAACCTCGCATAGGTGGATGTTATTATCCTCCTATACATGAGGAAAGGAAGATTCAGTATCAAAGTAATTTTGTCCATGATAATAACATAGTTAATAAATGGAAAAACAGGTAGGATTCAAACCCTGATGTACCTTGATTTAAAAAATCCATGCTCTTAACCATCACAGTAGTGTTTCTCAAAGTATGTTTTGTACACCACAGACATAAAAATTATATTAGATAACTATATTAAAAGATTTCTAGGCATTTTTAACAAGTCTCCCAGAGTGACTCTTAAGAACACTACAGTGTGAGAACCACTGCACTATGCTGTACTTTGGCAGTTTGAGTAGGTGAAGACCAGTAAGGGCTGATGGGTAGGAAGATGAGGAATATTCTGATGTTAGGAATGAAATATATGAAATTTTTGAAATATGACTAAGTGCCATACAGACTGGCAATATTTGTAATTTTGGAAAATACAGGTTGTGGTATAGAAGACTTGGCTGACTTTAAGGTCTAAATTAAAGATTGAGACTTATGCTTAAGAAGAGAAGGATGTTCCCAGTAGACTGAACAGAACTGGGTGCTAACTTTTCCTGCTCCATTAAAGACATTGCCCATACCTATATCATAACACTGAAACATTGTATTTCAACTGTCTCTTTTCCTTCATTAAGCTGTATCCTTGAGACTGGATTCTGGTTTATTCATTGTTTGTGTCTCCATCTCTTAGTTTAGTCCCTAATACATAGAGATCCTTAATAAATGTCAAATTGTCTCACTTTTTTCTTTTAAAACTCTTGGAAGCTACAACCTGGAATCCTGTCTTAGCCAACTTTTAGCAGTTTGAGAGCCTTGAGCCTCACCTTCCTGTCTAAACCCACAGATCCAAGGAGGAGCTTCAAGTTGTCACTTAGCTTCCATGAACCGACCACTGAAGTCTAACCCAGCCTTGAATCCTCAGTTTTCCATGTGCCCCAAGAAGAAAGTTTCCAGGAAAACACAGCAGCTTCTCTTCCCTCCTACTCAGTAATACTGATAGAGGGCTCAGTAACTTGACTCTCAACCCTGGGACGACCTACCCTTCAGCTCCACCAGAAGGGCCACCCCAAAAGCAGAACAGACAGGAGACCATTCAACAGTAGAGGTAATAGAAAAAGACGTTGTTACTTCAGTTCTGAAAAGAGAGTTAACTTGGAGAACCTTCAGTCACAGTATACGTCATAAAAATGACTTCAGACTTGACTTTAAATGTTGTCATTTCTGGAATAGTTCTGGGAACCATCAAGTGAAAAAAGTAGCCTCTCATTCCTACTCCTACTCAGGTCAGCAGCACTCAGTAACTTGACCCTCAGGCCTGGTGCCACCCTGCTCTGCACTAGAAGAACTTCCCCAAGGCAAAAGATAAAATAAAAAACCCTAAAGGAGAGCGGTAGGAAACAAAATGGCATTTTCAGGGAAAAGTTCCAACTGTGGTTTAATGAAGGCTTGTCCTCCTCAGTGACAGTTAGTCAGTTGCAGCAACAGGACGCTGATTTATGCCAAAGAATTGTATCAGAAAGTAGATTCTATCCAGTTTCACTGCTAGTACCAATATGTTCTACCAGTAATTTTAGGAATATCATGGGGCAAGCCGGGAGGTTTCTGTGATTTGAATTGTTTTTTTATTTCTTAAATTTGTCTTGCTCCATGTATCTGCAATTTATATGTCATTTATATAGATTATGCACCTTTCTGATTTCACTTTGCTTAATTCCACTTTATTAATTAGCCATGTTTTGGCACATGCATATGTGTTTTAGAATTCTGAAGCCAATTATAAGATGAAATCCACTGTTAAGAATTTAAAACAAAAGAAACTGTGGAGAAAGCAAAAATAAATTGTTTGGAAAAAACATGATTGTGATAAAGTGTAATTTAGGAAATGTTTATTGCTCCATGATAATGACTTTACTATTTCCTCTTCAAGGGATTTCTGCTCTTATTCCAGTGTTTTTTAGTACAGAATAAACATGTTTAAAGGGGAGAAAAAACTCTGAGAAACTCTAGTCATGGGGCAAATCCTTGTGGAGAAACAAAAAAGGAAAAAAGCCCTATAGGTCAGGATTAGAGTAGCTGATATCCTTCTCTCTGCTACACATTTCATTTACTTGCTAAAACCTCTCATTGTTCTATGATCTCCTATGCTACAGGTTTTTACTCTTTGCAATATAAAATGCTCCAAGATTTGAATCTTTATTATTCAAACAGTATCTGGCTCTTGTCAGCTGTTTTAGGCAAAATAGGTACTGGTTAGCTGTCCCTTTTTCTTGTCTTGTTTCTAAAATTAGTTATATGACTTTGTCATTTGGTATCCTGTTTATAGTTTGAGCTATATAAAAACCCAGTTATGAGTTATTTAAAATGAAAGGTGAATTCTTTCATATATGCTATGTATAATCAGCATAAAAGAACTTCTTAACACATAGTTTTAAAGCTCTGAGACAGGCATCTCAAGTAGCTTTTAAATCAGTTATCCACACCTAAATGTAAGTGAGAATTGTACATTTTTCTGCTTGTCATCAACTTCTTCTTCTCCTTGGTCTTAACCATGTTTCACTAACCATGTCCGTCTGTTGTGTCTTATTAAGAATTTGTACACCCATCAGCTTCACACTGTTACAGGAGTATAGTACAAAAGCTTCACGGTGAATATGACTTCATGTTTTCTGAGATGAAGTTTTCCTCTCCGGGTAAGCACTGGTTTTATTTTTTACTATAGATGTAGACCCTTTAGAAGATGACTATGAGTCTGAAATATGATTTCGGAATACACATTCCTTTGAGAAAAAATTTAATGAGAGTATTTAAAGCATTCTGCAATGTAGCCAACAATTTATTAGACTTCTCAGTGGCTCCTTGAATTTGAGTATACATATATATGATATTTGAGGGACAGGTTTTGCTTAAGTTAAATGAAAAATTTTTTTCTTCTTCCTTTCATCACCTGACCTACCAGTACAATCTGATCTTAAACGTATTTCTTTAGGCCAAGAGATATCAGCAATTTTTCATTTCTGTGTTTTATATTAACAATTGCTTACAATCTGCCTGGGGACTATGCTGCTTGCTTTTTGCTGTATTTACAGAGGCTTCTGATGATGATAGTGACAGTGGTGATAGACATTACTGAGAGAACAGTAGCCTGAAAAGCCTCCTCCCTCTTTGAGGTAGAGTAGGCAGAGGTCCCTTCTCTGTGGTCCCAAATGGCCTCTGCGTACTTTTTTTTTTTTTAATAATTATTTTTTATTGAAGGGTAGTTGACACACAGTATTACATTACTTTCAGGTGTACAACACAGTGATTCAACATTTATATACATGATAATTCTAGGTACCAGCTATCACCATACCAAGTTGTTACAATATTTTGACTATATTCCTTATGCATTACATCCCGGTTACTTATTTATTTTACAATTGGAAGTGTGTATATATATATATATATATATTTGTGTTTGTGAGGGCATCTCTCACATTTATTGATCAAATGGTTGTTAACAACAATAAAATTCTGTATAGGGGGGTCAATGCTCAATGCACAATCATTAATCCACCCCAAGCCTAATTTTCGTCAGTGTCCAATCTTCTGAACTCTGCGTACTTTTGAATGCTCTACTTGCCATTTTATAATTCTGTGCTTCTAGATCTATCTCCCTGAATAGAATGAACTCCTTGGGGGCAGAAAATATTTATTAATGCTTTTATTTCCAGTACCTGGCAGGATGCTTAGCCTACAGCATATTGTAGATACTATGTAAATGTTTATGAGGAAATTGAGAGAATTGACTCTCATTGGTTATTACTATTTTAAACTAAAGTTGTGCTTCTATGGACCGAGATAGTCAGCCAAAAACGTATTTATATTGCTTTTAACAATTTCTCTGTTATTAATAGTTCTATTTGTTCATTTTCCAGAAAATATTGTATTTCAGTTTACCAAGGAGGCTTAATGTTTGAAATGTATTCATATGCAGATAATTTTGTTCAGTATAGTCAAATGCTGATAGGCCTTAACATAAAGGTACTTTGACCTGATTATTACATGGCTTCAAGCCAATTTGTTACCCATTCTCCATACATACAACTCACGTGTGTCTATTTTATTACTCTATGAAGATAAATGACATGGTAGTTGTTACCATTTTTTCTATTTTTTAGAGAAACTCATTAATGGAAACAGATGGGTACAAGTTATTCATAATGCAAAATAACCCATCCAGTTATTTATAAATGCATGTTTGAAATGTCTGAGCTGAAATTTTGTTTTCCATTATGCCTTATGCATATGATATTTACTGTTAGTGATTTTAGCATTCTTAATAAAATAAAATAACAATCCTATGTAAGCTAGTTTCCCAATTCAATTCCCATTCAGTTTTCTTATGTAACTTTTTTCATTAACTTCTATTTCCTCCCTCAAAGTAATATCATCTTACATTTCAATTACGTTTTGCCCTCTAAACTGCATGTTTAGCTAACTTAAATTCCCCTTGAGAGACAAGTAGAAATCTTTAAAAGGCCTGTCCTTTTACTTTACACTAATGATATAAAAACAAACCTCAGTGTCCATTTTGTTCTCCAATAGCCTGAGAATAAATTTATGCAAATTTCATTGAACATCTGTTATTTATAAGTCACTGTTCTTAGTGCACTGTTCTTGTGATGCTTCGCATCAGATTACATAAGACATGCTTTCAAGTCAATTGGAATAAATAAGACCTATTTGTATAAAAGTGCAAGAGCAAGGCAGGATTTTTGAAGGAGACGGTATTTGAGTTGGAACTTGAAGAACTGTTGAAAGGATCTGGTCCCTCTGACTGATACCTTTCGGTGGGTACATTTGGATTGCTGCTGCCCTTGCTGATTAACTCCCATTTTGGCTGCTTCCTATCTTTCTATTTTGCTAAAGTATTACTGACTTTGAAGTCCTTAAAGTGGTTTTACATCTATCTACTGTGATCCATCCATATGCTGATTGTATTAATTAGAATATTCTGTTTTTTCTAAAAATCTGTTACTAGTTTGTGCTTTCCTACAATGGTGGAAGCAAATTTAGAGTGGGGGGAGGTAAGTTTCAGGTGACAGTAACAGTGTGAGCTAAAGTACCGAATTCAAAAAGTATGAGGACTGTATGGGGAGCAAAGTGGTCCAGGTTGACTGGAGCAAATAAGGGGGGAAAGGTGAATGGTAATAGGAAGTATTAGTTAGGGCATGAAAGATGGGTTAAAACTGTATTTAGAGAGGTTCTGTACACTAAATAGGCTAAAGAGTATTATGGGTTTAATTAATGCCATAAATATGTAAAAGCTAAGGGGAATTTTTAAATAGAGAAATGGCATTTTCAGAGTTTTGCTTTAGGAAAGTTAATTTGTATTGGAATTGGGAAATCCTGGAGCCATGGTGATTACCTTGACAAATATTACAGTAACCCAGGGGAAATGTAATCAGGATAATATGGGCTAATGTGGCAGAACTCAGTTTGGCTGGGGGGGAAAGGAAGGTGTGGAGGAAACAAGCTCCAGATGTAAGAGAGGTTACAGAACAAAAATGTCAAGCCCTGGCATTCTTTGACATGCAACATGATTTTTTTGTTTAGTGGCCAGTTTGCTGACACTGATTATGTGATCATTTTCAGTTTTTATTTACTTTTGTAATCTTACTTGTTAAGTTTTACTGTCTTTGGAACCTTTCTTTCATCCTACATCCATTATTTTTGACCCCTTTTTATTTGCAGTTTTAGTCTAATTGACTTTCCCCTTTTCCCATCTACACCCTAACGTGTCCTAGGACAGGGCTCATTAAGTAGCAGAGAACACACTCAAACTAACTCTTGTCAAGGGAGGACTGTGTAAGGCTCAGAGATGTCTCAGAAATTCATGGATAAGAAAAGCTTAGCTAGGCATCATAGGAACTAGAAAGCTAAAAGAATATCTTTTTCTTAAAGAAGCAGTTTTGTTCTTTCTAATGACTTCTCTGTTTCTTGATACACATCTAACCCTCTTTTATCTCTTCTAGCTGGCTTCTGACTGCTTATTCCTTTTATAATGCCTCCTAAAATTCCCTGTTTTCACATGCTCTTTCAGTTCAGTTCCTCACAAGTAACTGGCAGCATCCCTCTTTGTTTCTCAGTCCTTTCCCTCAGTATTTCCCAAGAGAGGAAATTTAATTTATCCAACTCCCTCAGTCCAAGTCATAGTATCCTTTCTGATCCAGCAATCTTTTGGCTACAAGTAATAAAAGCCTGACTCAAATTGGTATAAAAATGAAGAAATATATTATCTCCTATAACAGGAAGTCTGGATGAAGGGCAGCCTTTAATGTTGATTGATTAGAGGTTCAACATTGTCATCATAAATTTCAAGTTCTGTGCATCCCTTCACTCTACCATACTTGGGATTGGCTTTATCCTTTGTAAAGTGGCTACAGCCATTCCAGGCATCACATCCAGAAAAAAACAACATTCAGAGAAAAAGTGGCCATTTCTTCCTGTGGCTTATTCTTAGAAGTGAAAGAAAAATTCCTAAAATATGGAGATGAGCAGATGCCCCTTCATGTTTTATTGGCCAGATTTGCAGGTAGAGATTTCTTTTGGTTAATAAACTCTATTGGTAAGAAAGAGAAGCCATCGGAAGATACCATTGCTAAACCCATCACTGCTAAGCTGAATGAGATTACTGAAAGACTAAATCAGACCCACATCTGGAGTTGGGATTTCACTCTGGTCATTTTGTTCTGGTAAATTAAGCCTTATATCTGGAGAGTAGAAATGAGTGGCAGTATATTAATAGGAACCCAGAAAAGTCCTTCTTTTCAAAGGTATATGAATGTACACATTGGTTCTTCTTTTAAAATGAAAATTAGTCCTGGAAAATTACCTGAAGAAGTCAGAGTTCTATCAAGATCAGAGTTTACTGCAATTACCTCTGGGACAGGTATGTACCCTTTT
This sequence comes from Manis pentadactyla, assembly GCF_030020395.1. Classification (NCBI taxonomy): domain Eukaryota; kingdom Metazoa; phylum Chordata; class Mammalia; order Pholidota; family Manidae; genus Manis; species Manis pentadactyla. The sequence continues at coordinate 1,855 of NW_026644953.1, read as the reverse complement.
CCAGGTTAGCTATGGCCTGGAGAGGGAGGTTTGTTATAAAATATATACATAATACAAAATAATGCTACTTTCTATTATGAGGGACTAGTCTCCCTAAAGGGCATGGCAGACAGGTACCCTGAAATATATCTGGCATATACTGCTTTGGGTCCACTCTCTGAATCCTTATAGACACAGGTCTTCCACAGAGATTTTCAGTAACAAACACACTTGCAATGAAATAGTGCTTCTTACTATTATCAGAAAAAACATTGAGTATTCAGTCATAAAACTTCCACAAACTTTGAAATATAATTTAGAGAAAGTACTTTGTTCACAATGAGCATACCATATAAGATTATAGTGCCAGTCACTGAACAACATATTAGAACAGATGGACCTAACAGACAGACATCTACAGAACACTCCATCCAAAAGCAGCAGGATACACATTCTTCTCAAGTGCCCATGGAACATTTTCAAGAATAGATCATATACTAGGCCACAAGAAGAGCCTCAGTAAATTCAAAAAGACTGACATTGTACCAACCAGCTTCTCAGACCACAAAGGTATGAAACTAGAAGTAAATTATGCAAAGAAAATGAAAAAGCCCACAAACATGGAGGCTTCAAAACATGCTCCTAAATAGTCAATGGATCAATGACCAAATAAAAACAGAGATCAAGCAATATATGGAGACAAGTGACAACAATAATTCAACACCGTAAAATCTGTGGTATGCAGCAAAGGCCGTTCTAAGAGGGAAGTATATTACAATACAGGCCTACCTCAGGAAAGAAGAACAATCCTATATGAACAGTCTAAACTCACAATTAACAAAACTAGACAAAGAAGAACAAATGAGGCCCAAAGTCAGTAGAAGGAAGGATGTAATAAAGATTAGAGCAGAAATAAATAATATCGAGAAAAATAAAACAAAAGAAAGAATCAATGAAAGCAGGAGCTTGTTCTTCAAGAAAATAAACAAAATAGATAAACTGCTAGCCAGACTTATCAAGAAAAAAATAGAGTCTACACACGTAAACAGAATCAAAAATGAGAAAGGAAATATCACTACAGAAATACAAAGAATTATGAGAGAATACTATGAAAAATTATATGGTAACAAACTGGATAACCTAGAAGAAATGGACAACTTCCTAGAAAAATACAACCTTCCAAGGCTGACCCAATAAGAAACAAAAAATCTGAACAGACCAATCACTAGTAATGAGGTTGAACTGGTGATCAAAAAACTACCTAAGAACAAAATTCCTGAACCAGATGGCTTCACTGCTGAATTTTATCAAACATTTAGTGAAGATCTAATACCCATTCTCTTTTAAGTTTTCCAAAAAGTAGAAGAGGAGGGAATACTCCCAAATTCACTCTACAAGGCCAGCATCACCCTAATACCAAAACCAGGCAAAGACACCACAAAAAAGAAAATTACAGACCAGTATCCTTGATGAACACAGATGCAAAAATACTCAACAAAATATTAGCAAACAGAATTCAAAAATACATCAAAAAGATCATCCATCATGATCAAGTGGGATTTATTCCGGGGATGCAAAGATGGTACAACATTCGAAAATCTATCAACATCATTCACCACATCAACAAAAAAGACAAAAACAACATGATTATCTCCATGGATGCTGGAAAAGCATTCAACAAAATTCAACATCCATTCATGATAAAAACTCTCAACAAAATGGGTATAGAGGGCAACTACCTCAAAATAATAAAGACCATATATGACAGACCCATAGCCACCATCATACTTAAGAGTGAGAAGCTGAACGATTTTCCTTTAAGATCGGGAACAAACAAGGATGTCCACTCTCCTTACTTTTATTCAACATAGTTCTG
>NW_026644952.1:0-50236 GCF_030020395.1 Manis pentadactyla | reverse complement strand
ACACTCAGACAGAAATGCACTCCCACATATACTCACGCAATGTCACACACACACCTAAACAAAAACACACTCACACACACACAAACACAATGACACACTCATATACACACTCACACACTCATTCCCAATCACACCTATACTCTCACAAACTCACACACACACACAGACACATGAGCACTCACGCACATTGACACAGTGCCATAAACAGTCACACACCTACACACATGTAGACACACCCACAAACACACAGACACACAGACTCACACGCATTCACACACACAATCACCCGGTCACACACACTCACACACCTACTCACACAAACACTTACAGACACACACACTAACACTGAAACACTGTCAAACACACTCGCACACCTACACACACAAACAAACCAAAACACAAACACAGGCTCACATGCAATCACAAACACACTCACATATAGTGACACACTCACACCTGCACACACAGACACACTCACGCCCACTCACAGACAAAAACTCTCACAAACAATCACACACTCGTATACACACTCTCCCACTAACACACCTACACACACACTAACAAACGCATCATCAAACACACACACTCACATACAGAAATCACACAGGCACTCAGACACTCCTACACTCACACACACTGTCACACACACTCACAAACCCACGCAATCACGCAGATTTCGGCAAAATCACACACCTACACACACAGACTCCCTCACACACAATCACACACACTCACACACAATCACACAAATCATATACACATTCTCACACTCACACACACTCACACAACTACACACACTCACAGAGTCACATGCACTCACGCCCTCACTAAAACGGTCAAAAACACACACCTGCACACAAAGACGATCAGAAACTAACCCACAAACACAATCACACACAATAACACAATCGTACACACACTCCCACTCTCACTCCCACTCACACTTACACACACACACTCACACACACACATATATTAACCACAAAGGCCCTCAAAAAGAAACACCTACACTCAAACGCTCACACACACTCTCACACACCCACACAAAATCACGAAGTCTGAGACACTGTTTCACACACTCACACACATACACACAGACACATTCACTCACATTCTCACACACAATCACAAAAACTCAGACACAATCACACACCCGTATACACACTCACACACACACAAACACACACAACTACACTCTCACAAACACACTCACACATTCACACACCTACACACAGAAACAACCACATTCTCACACACAATTGCACACACACAATTAGGCACCTACACATAGACACACACACATATAGACACACACACATATACTAACACACAATCACACACACTCACACACAATCGCACACTTATATACACACTCACATAATCACTCCCACTCACACAACTAGAATTTCACAAAGAAACACACTCACACCCACACACACTCACAGACTCATTCGCACTCACACACTCACACACTGCTGCACTCACACATCTACACACACAGAGACACCAACACACATTCACAGAATGTCACAAACACACACACTCACACACTGCCACAAGCTCTCGCACACCTACTCACACACCAACACACACAGATTCACATGCACTCACACACACACTCACACAATGTCACACACACACTCACACACCTACACAAAGAAACACCCACATATTCAGACTGTCAGGCACAAACATGCACACACACAGTCACCCACTCATATACACATTCACTCACTCACTCCCACTCACACACCTGCACTCTCACAAACACCCTAACACACTCTCACCCTTACACACAGACACACACACACTCAGACAGAAATGCACTCCCACATATACTCACGCAATGTCACACACACACCTAAACAAAAACACACTCACACACACACAAACACAATGACACACTCATATACACACTCACACACTCATTCCCAATCACACCTATACTCTCACAAACTCACACACACACACACAGACACATGAGCACTCACGCACATTGACACAGTGCCATAAACAGTCACACACCTACACACATGTAGACACACCCACAAACACACAGACACACAGACTCACACGCATTCACACACACAATCACCCGGTCACACACACTCACACACCTACTCACACAAACACTTACAGACACACACACTAACACTGAAACACTGTCAAACACACTCGCACACCTACACACACAAACAAACCAAAACACAAACACAGGCTCACATGCAATCACAAACACACTCACATATAGTGACACACTCACACCTGCACACACAGACACACTCACGCCCACTCACAGACAAAAACACTCACACACAATCACACACTCGTATACACACTCTCCCACTAACACACCTACACACACACTAACAAACGCATCATCAAACACACACACTCACATACAGAAATCACACAGGCACTCAGACACTCCTACACTCACACACACTGTCACACACACTCACAAACCCACGCAATCACGCAGATTTCGGCAAAATCACACACCTACACACACAGACTCCCTCACACACAATCACACACACTCACACACAATCACACAAATCATATACACATTCTCACACTCACACACACTCACACAACTACACACACTCACAGAGTCACATGCACTCACGCCCTCACTAAAACGGTCAAAAACACACACCTGCACACAAAGACGATCAGAAACTAACCCACAAACACAATCACACACAATAACACAATCGTACACACACTCCCACTCTCACTCCCACTCACACTTACACACACACACTCACACACACACATATATTAACCACAAAGGCCCTCAAAAAGAAACACCTACACTCAAACGCTCACACACACTCTCACACACCCACACAAAATCACGAAGTCTGAGACAGTTTCACACACTCACACACATACACACAGACACATTCACTCACATTCTCACACACAATCACAAAAACTCAGACACAATCACACACCCGTATACACACTCACACACACACAAACACTCACACAACTACACTCTCACAAACACACTCACACATTCACACACCTACACACAGAAGCACCCACATTCTCACACACATTTGCTCACACACAATTACGCACCTACACATAGACACACACATATAGACACACACACATACTCACACACAATCACACACACTCACACACAATCGCACACTTATATACACACTCACACAATCACTCCCACTCACACAACTGAAATTTCACAAAGAAACACATTCACACCCACACACACTCACAGACTCATTCGCACTCACACACTCACACACTGCTGCACTCACTCATCTACACACACAGAGACACCAACACACATTCTCAGAATGTCTCAAACACACACACTCACACACTGCCACAAGCTCTCGCACACCTACTCACACACCAACACACACAGATTCACATGCACTCACACACACACTCACACAATGTCACACACACAGACACACACCTACACACAGAAACACCCACATATTCAGACTGTCAGGCACACACATGCACACACACAGTCACCCACTCATATACACATTCACTCACTCACTCCCACTCACACACCTGCACTCTCACAAACACCCTAACACACTCTCACACTTACTCACAGACACACACACACTCAGACAGAAATGCACTCCCACATAGACTCACGCAATGTCACACACCCAACCTAAACAAAAACACACTCACACACACAAACACAATGACACACTCATATACACACTCACACACTCATTCCCAATCACACCTACACTCTCACAAACTCACACACACACACAGACACATGAGCACTCACGCACATTGACACAGTGCCATAAACAGTCACACACCTACACACATGTAGACACACCCACAAACACACAGACACACAGACTCACACGCATTCACTCTCACAATCACCCGGTCACACACACTCACACACCTACTCACACAAACACTTACAGACACACACGCACTAACACTGAAACACTGTCAAACACACTCGCACACCTACACACACACACAAACCAACACACAAACACAGGCTCACATGCAATCACAAACACACTCACAAATAGTGACACACTCTCTCCTGCACACACTGACACCCACTCACAGACAAAAACACTCACAAACAATCACACACTCGTATACACACTCTCTCCCACTAACACACCTACACACGCACAAACAAACGCATCATCAAACACACACACACTCACATACAGAAATCACACAGGCACTCAGACACTCCTACACTCACACACACTGTCACACACACTCACAAACACACGCAATCACACAGATTTCGGCACAATCACACACCTACACACACAGACTCACTCACACACATTCTCACACACAATCACACACACACAATCACCCAATCGTATACACATTCACACACTCACTCCCACTCACACAACTACACACACACACTCTCACAGAGACACATGCACTCACACCCACACTAAAACGGTCAGACACACACACATGCACACAAAGACGCTCAGAACCTCAACCACAAACACAATCACACACAATAACACACTCGTACACACACTCCCACTCTCACTCACACTCACACTTACACACACACACTCACACACACACATATATTAACCACAAAGGCTCTCAAAAAGAAACACCTACACTCAAACGCTCTCACACACTCTCACACACCCACACAAAATCACGAAGTCTGAGACACTGTTTCACACACTCACACACATACACACAGACACATTCACTCACATTCTCACACACAATCACAAAAACTCAGACACAATCACACACCCGTATACACACTCACACACACACAAACACTCACACAACTACACTCTCACAAACACACTCACACATTCACACACCTACACACAGAAGCACCCACATTCTCACACACATTTGCTCACACACAATTACGCACCTACACATAGACACACACACATATAGGCACACACACATACTCACACACAATCACACACACTCACACACAATCGCACACTTATATACACACTCACACAATCACTCCCACTCACACAACTGAAATTTCACAAAGAAACACACTCACACCCACACACACTCACAGACTCATTCGCACTCACACACTCACACACTGCTGCACTCACTCATCTACACACACAGAGACACCAACACACATTCTCAGAATGTCTCAAACACACACACTCACACACTGCCACAAGCTCTCGCACACCTACTCACACACCAACACACACAGATTCACATGCACTCACACACACACTCACACAATGTCACACACACAGACACACACCTACACACATAAACACCCACATATTCAGACTGTCAGGCACACACAGGCACACACACAGTCACCCACTCATATACATATTCACTCACTCACTCCCACTCACACACCTGCACTCTCACAAACACCCTAACACACTCTCACACTTACTCACAGACACACACACACTCAGACAGAAATGCACTCCCACATAGACTCACACAATGTCACACACCCAACCTAAACAAAAACACACTCACACACACACAAACACAATGACACACTCATATACACACTCACACACTCATTCCCAATCACACTTACACTCTCAAAAACTCACACACACACACACAGACACATGAGCACTCTCGCACATTGACACCGTGCCATAAACAGTCACAAACCTACACACATGTAGGCTCACCCACAAACACACAGACACACAGACTCACACGCATTCACTCTCACAATCACCCGGTCACACACACTCACACACCTACTCACACAAACACTTACAGACACACACGCACTAACACTGAAACACTGTCAAACACACTCGCACACCTACACACACAAACAAACCAACACACAAACACAGGCTCACATGCAATCACAAACACACTCACAAATAGTGACACACTCTCTCCTGCACACACAGACACACTGACACCCACTCACAGACAAAAACACTCACAAACAATCACACACTCGTATACACACTCTCTCCCACTAACACACCTACACACGCACAAACAAACGCATCATCAAACACACACACACTCACATACAGAAATCACACAGGCACTCAGACACTCCTACACTCACACACACTGTCACACACACTCACAAACACACCCAATCACACAGATTTCGGCACAATCACACACCTACACACACAGACTCACTCACACACATTCTCACACCCAATCACACACACACACAATCACCCAATCTTATACACATTCACACACTCACTCCCACTCACACAACTACACACACACACTCTCACAGAGTCACATGCACTCACACCCACACTAAAACGGTCAGACACACACACCTGAACACAAAGACGCTCAGAACCTCAACCACAAACACAATCACACTCAATAACACACTCGTACACACACTCCCACTCTCACTCCCACTCACACTTACACACACACACTCACACACACACATATATTAACCACAAAGGCCCTCAAAGAGAAACACCTACACTCAAACGCTCTCACACACTCTCACACACCCACACAAAATCACGAAGTCTGAGACACTGTTTCACACACTCACACACATACACACAGACACATTCACTCACATTCTCACACACAATCACAAAAACTCAGACACAATCACACACCCGTATACACACTCACACACACACAAACACACACAACTACACTCTCACAAACACACTCACACATTCACACACCTACACACAGAAACAACCACATTCTCACACACAATTGCACACACACAATTAGGCACCTACACATAGACACACACACATATAGACACACACACATATACTAACACACAATCACACACACTCACACACAATCGCACACTTATATACACACTCACACAATCACTCCCACTCACACAACTAGAATTTCACAAAGAAACACACTCACACCCACACACACTCACAGACTCATTCGCACTCACACACTCACACACTGCTGCACTCACACATCTACACACACAGAGACACCAACACACATTCACAGAATGTCACAAACACACACACTCACACACTGCCACAAGCTCTCGCACACCTACTCACACACCAACACACACAGATTCACATGCACTCACACACACACTCACACAATGTCACACACACACTCACACACCTACACAAAGAAACACCCACATATTCAGACTGTCAGGCACAAACATGCACACACACAGTCACCCACTCATATACACATTCACTCACTCACTCCCACTCACACACCTGCACTCTCACAAACACCCTAACACACTCTCACCCTTACACACAGACACACACACACTCAGACAGAAATGCACTCCCACATATACTCACGCAATGTCACACACACACCTAAACAAAAACACACTCACACACACACAAACACAATGACACACTCATATACACACTCACACACTCATTCCCAATCACACCTATACTCTCACAAACTCACACACACACACAGACACATGAGCACTCACGCACATTGACACAGTGCCATAAACAGTCACACACCTACACACATGTAGACACACCCACAAACACACAGACACACAGACTCACACGCATTCACACACACAATCACCCGGTCACACACACTCACACACCTACTCACACAAACACTTACAGACACACACACTAACACTGAAACACTGTCAAACACACTCGCACACCTACACACACAAACAAACCAAAACACAAACACAGGCTCACATGCAATCACAAACACACTCACATATAGTGACACACTCACACCTGCACACACAGACACACTCACGCCCACTCACAGACAAAAACTCTCACAAACAATCACACACTCGTATACACACTCTCCCACTAACACACCTACACACACACTAACAAACGCATCATCAAACACACACACTCACATACAGAAATCACACAGGCACTCAGACACTCCTACACTCACACACACTGTCACACACACTCACAAACCCACGCAATCACGCAGATTTCGGCAAAATCACACACCTACACACACAGACTCCCTCACACACAATCACACACACTCACACACAATCACACAAATCATATACACATTCTCACACTCACACACACTCACACAACTACACACACTCACAGAGTCACATGCACTCACGCCCTCACTAAAACGGTCAAAAACACACACCTGCACACAAAGACGATCAGAAACTAACCCACAAACACAATCACACACAATAACACAATCGTACACACACTCCCACTCTCACTCCCACTCACACTTACACACACACACTCACACACACACATATATTAACCACAAAGGCCCTCAAAAAGAAACACCTACACTCAAACGCTCACACACACTCTCACACACCCACACAAAATCACGAAGTCTGAGACACTGTTTCACACACTCACACACATACACACAGACACATTCACTCACATTCTCACACACAATCACAAAAACTCAGACACAATCACACACCCGTATACACACTCACACACACACAAACACTCACACAACTACACTCTCACAAACACACTCACACATTCACACACCTACACACAGAAACAACCACATTCTCACACACAATTGCACACACACAATTACGCACCTACACATAGACACACACACATATAGGCACACACACATACTCACACACATTCACACACACTCACACACAATCGCACACTTATATACAGGCTCACACAATCACTCCCACTCACACAGCTGAAATTTCACAATGAAACACACTCACACCCACACACACTCACAGACTCATTCGCACTCACACACTCACACACTGCTGCACTCACTCATCTACACACACAGAGACACCAACACACATTCTCAGAATGTCTCAAACACACACACTCACACACTGCCACAAGCTCTCGCACACCTACTCACACACCAACACACACAGATTCACATGCACTCACACACACACTCACACAATGTCACACACACAGACACACACCTACACACAGAAACACCCACATATTCAGACTGTCAGGCACACACAGGCACACACACAGTCACCCACTCATATACATATTCACTCACTCACTCCCACTCACACACCTGCACTCTCACAAACACCCTAACACACTCTCACACTTACTCACAGACACACACACACTCAGACAGAAATGCACTCCCACATAGACTCACACAATGTCACACACCCAACCTAAACAAAAACACACTCACACACACACAAACACAATGACACACTCATATACACACTCACACACTCATTCCCAATCACACTTACACTCTCAAAAACTCACACACACACACACAGACACATGAGCACTCTCGCACATTGACACCGTGCCATAAACAGTCACAAACCTACACACATGTAGGCTCACCCACAAACACACAGACACACAGACTCACACGCATTCACTCTCACAATCACCCGGTCACACACACTCACACACCTACTCACACAAACACTTACAGACACACACGCACTAACACTGAAACACTGTCAAACACACTCGCACACCTACACACACAAACAAACCAACACACAAACACAGGCTCACATGCAATCACAAACACACTCACAAATAGTGACACACTCTCTCCTGCACACACAGACACACTGACACCCACTCACAGACAAAAACACTCACAAACAATCACACACTCGTATACACACTCTCTCCCACTAACACACCTACACACGCACAAACAAACGCATCATCAAACACACACACACTCACATACAGAAATCACACAGGCACTCAGACACTCCTACACTCACACACACTGTCACACACACTCACAAACACACCCAATCACACAGATTTCGGCACAATCACACACCTACACACACAGACTCACTCACACACATTCTCACACCCAATCACACACACACACAATCACCCAATCTTATACACATTCACACACTCACTCCCACTCACACAACTACACACACACACTCTCACAGAGTCACATGCACTCACACCCACACTAAAACGGTCAGACACACACACCTGAACACAAAGACGCTCAGAACCTCAACCACAAACACAATCACACTCAATAACACACTCGTACACACACTCCCACTCTCACTCCCACTCACACTTACACACACACACTCACACACACACATATATTAACCACAAAGGCCCTCAAAGAGAAACACCTACACTCAAACGCTCTCACACACTCTCACACACCCACACAAAATCACGAAGTCTGAGACACTGTTTCACACACTCACACACATACACACAGACACATTCACTCACATTCTCACACACAATCACAAAAACTCAGACACAATCACACACCCGTATACACACTCACACACACACAAACACACACAACTACACTCTCACAAACACACTCACACATTCACACACCTACACACAGAAACAACCACATTCTCACACACAATTGCACACACACAATTAGGCACCTACACATAGACACACACACATATAGACACACACACATATACTAACACACAATCACACACACTCACACACAATCGCACACTTATATACACACTCACACAATCACTCCCACTCACACAACTAGAATTTCACAAAGAAACACACTCACACCCACACACACTCACAGACTCATTCGCACTCACACACTCACACACTGCTGCACTCACACATCTACACACACAGAGACACCAACACACATTCACAGAATGTCACAAACACACACACTCACACACTGCCACAAGCTCTCGCACACCTACTCACACACCAACACACACAGATTCACATGCACTCACACACACACTCACACAATGTCACACACACACTCACACACCTACACAAAGAAACACCCACATATTCAGACTGTCAGGCACAAACATGCACACACACAGTCACCCACTCATATACACATTCACTCACTCACTCCCACTCACACACCTGCACTCTCACAAACACCCTAACACACTCTCACCCTTACACACAGACACACACACACTCAGACAGAAATGCACTCCCACATATACTCACGCAATGTCACACACACACCTAAACAAAAACACACTCACACACACACAAACACAATGACACACTCATATACACACTCACACACTCATTCCCAATCACACCTATACTCTCACAAACTCACACACACACACAGACACATGAGCACTCACGCACATTGACACAGTGCCATAAACAGTCACACACCTACACACATGTAGACACACCCACAAACACACAGACACACAGACTCACACGCATTCACACACACAATCACCCGGTCACACACACTCACACACCTACTCACACAAACACTTACAGACACACACACTAACACTGAAACACTGTCAAACACACTCGCACACCTACACACACAAACAAACCAAAACACAAACACAGGCTCACATGCAATCACAAACACACTCACATATAGTGACACACTCACACCTGCACACACAGACACACTCACGCCCACTCACAGACAAAAACTCTCACAAACAATCACACACTCGTATACACACTCTCCCACTAACACACCTACACACACACTAACAAACGCATCATCAAACACACACACTCACATACAGAAATCACACAGGCACTCAGACACTCCTACACTCACACACACTGTCACACACACTCACAAACCCACGCAATCACGCAGATTTCGGCAAAATCACACACCTACACACACAGACTCCCTCACACACAATCACACACACTCACACACAATCACACAAATCATATACACATTCTCACACTCACACACACTCACACAACTACACACACTCACAGAGTCACATGCACTCACGCCCTCACTAAAACGGTCAAAAACACACACCTGCACACAAAGACGATCAGAAACTAACCCACAAACACAATCACACACAATAACACAATCGTACACACACTCCCACTCTCACTCCCACTCACACTTACACACACACACTCACACACACACATATATTAACCACAAAGGCCCTCAAAAAGAAACACCTACACTCAAACGCTCACACACACTCTCACACACCCACACAAAATCACGAAGTCTGAGACACTGTTTCACACACTCACACACATACACACAGACACATTCACTCACATTCTCACACACAATCACAAAAACTCAGACACAATCACACACCCGTATACACACTCACACACACACAAACACTCACACAACTACACTCTCACAAACACACTCACACATTCACACACCTACACACAGAAACAACCACATTCTCACACACAATTGCACACACACAATTACGCACCTACACATAGACACACACACATATAGGCACACACACATACTCACACACAATCACACACACTCACACACAATCGCACACTTATATACAGGCTCACACAATCACTCCCACTCACACAGCTGAAATTTCACAATGAAACACACTCACACCCACACACACTCACAGACTCATTCGCACTCACACACTCACACACTGCTGCACTCACTCATCTACACACACAGAGACACCAACACACATTCTCAGAATGTCTCAAACACACACACTCACACACTGCCACAAGCTCTCGCACACCTACTCACACACCAACACACACAGATTCACATGCACTCACACACACACTCACACAATGTCACACACACAGACACACACCTACACACAGAAACACCCACATATTCAGACTGTCAGGCACACACATGCACACACACAGTCACCCACTCATATACACATTCACTCACTCCCACTCACACACCTGCACTCTCACAAACACCCTAACACTCTCTCACACTTACTCACAGACACACACACACTCAGACAGAAATGCACTCCCACATAGACTCACACAATGTCACACACCCAACCTAAACAAAAACACACTCACACACACACAAACACAATGACACACTCATATACACACTCACACACTCATTCGCAATCACACTTACACTCTCAAAAACTCACACACACACACACAGTCACATGAGCACTCACGCACATTGACACAGTGCCATAAACAGTCACAAACCTACACACATGTAGGCTCACCCACAAACACACAGACACACAGACTCACACGCATTCACTCTCACAATCACCCGGTCACACACACTCACACACCTACTCACACAAACACTTACAGACACACACGCACTAACACTGAAACACTGTCAAACACACTCGCACACCTACACACACAAACAAACCAACACACAAACACAGGCTCACATGCAATCACAAACACACTCACAAATAGTGACACACTCTCACCTGCACACACAGACACACTCACACCCACTCACAGACAAAAACACTCACAAACAATCACACACTCGTATACACACTCTCTCCCACTAACACACCTACACACGCACAAACAAACGCATCATCAAACACACACACACTCACATACAGAAATCACACAGGCACTCAGACACTCCTACACTCACACACACTGTCACACACACTCACAAACACACGCAATCACACAGATTTCGGCACAATCACACACCTACACACACAGACTCACTCACACACATTCTCACACACAATCACACACACACAATCACCCAATCGTATACACATTCACACACTCACTCCCACCCACACAACTACACACACACACTCTCACAGAGTCACATGCACTCACACCCACACTGAAACGGTCAGACACACACACATGCACACAAAGACGCTCAGAACCTCAACCACAAACACAATCACACACAATAACACACTCGTACACACACTCCCACTCTCACTCACACTCACACTTACACACACACACTCACACACACACATATATTAACCACAAATGCTCTCAAACAGAAACACCTACACTCAAACGCTCTCACACACTCTCACACACCCACACAAAATCACGAAGTCTGAGACACTGTTTCACACACTCACACACATACACACAGACACATTCACTCACATTCTCACACACAATCACAAAAACTCAGACACAATCACACACCCGTATACACACTCACACACACACAAACACACACAACTACACTCTCACAAACACACTCACACATTCACACACCTACACACAGAAACAACCACATTCTCACACACAATTGCACACACACAATTAGGCACCTACACATAGACACACACACATATAGACACACACACATATACTAACACACAATCACACACACTCACACACAATCGCACACTTATATACACACTCACACAATCACTCCCACTCACACAACTAGAATTTCACAAAGAAACACACTCACACCCACACACACTCACAGACTCATTCGCACTCACACACTCACACACTGCTGCACTCACACATCTACACACACAGAGACACCAACACACATTCACAGAATGTCACAAACACACACACTCACACACTGCCACAAGCTCTCGCACACCTACTCACACACCAACACACACAGATTCACATGCACTCACACACACACTCACACAATGTCACACACACAGACACACACCTACACACAGAAACACCCACATATTCAGACTGTCAGGCACACACAGGCACACACACAGTCACCCACTCATATACATATTCACTCACTCACTCCCACTCACACACCTGCACTCTCACAAACACCCTAACACACTCTCACACTTACTCACAGACACACACACACTCAGACAGAAATGCACTCCCACATAGACTCACACAATGTCACACACCTAACCTAAACAAAAACACACTCACACACACACAAACACAATGACACACTCATATACACACTCACACACTCATTCCCAATCACACTTACACTCTCAAAAACTCACACACACACACACAGACACATGAGCACTCACGCACATTGACACAGTGCCATAAACAGTCACAAACCTACACACATGTAGGCTCACCCACAAACACACAGACACACAGACTCACACGCATTCACTCTCACAATCACCCGGTCACACACACTCACACACCTACTCACACAAACACTTACAGACACACACGCACTCACACTGAAACACTGTCAAACACACTCGCACACCTACACACACAAACAAACCAACACACAAACACAGGCTCACATGCAATCACAAACACACTCACAAATAGTGACACACTCTCTCCTGCACACACAGACACACTGACACCCACTCACAGACAAAAACACTCACAAACAATCACACACTCGTATACACACTCTCTCCCACTAACACACCTACACACGCACAAACAAACGCATCATCAAACACACACACACTCACATACAGAAATCACACAGGCACTCAGACACTCCTACACTCACACACACTGTCACACACACTCACAAACACACCCAATCACACAGATTTCGGCACAATCACACACCTACACACACAGACTCACTCACACACATTCTCACACCCAATCACACACACACACAATCACCCAATCTTATACACATTCACACACTCACTCCCACTCACACAACTACACACACACACACTCTCACAGAGTCACATGCACTCACACCCACACTTAAACGGTCAGACACACACACCTGAACACAAAGACGCTCAGAACCTCAACCACAAACACAATCACACTCAATAACACACTCGTACACACACTCCCACTCTCACTCCCACTCACACTTACACACACACACTCACACACACACATATATTAACCACAAAGGCCCTCAAAGAGAAACGCCTACACTCAAACGCTCTCACACACTCTCACACACCCACACAAAATCACGAAGTCTGAGACACTGTTTCACACACTCACACACATACACACAGACACATTCACTCACATTCTCACACACAATCACAAAAACTCAGACACAATCACACACCCGTATACACACTCACACACACACAAACACACACAACTACACTCTCACAAACACACTCACACATTCACACACCTACACACAGAAACAACCACATTCTCACACACAATTGCACACACACAATTAGGCACCTACACATAGACACACACACATATAGACACACACACATATACTAACACACAATCACACACACTCACACACAATCGCACACTTATATACACACTCACACAATCACTCCCACTCACACAACTAGAATTTCACAAAGAAACACACTCACACCCACACACACTCACAGACTCATTCGCACTCACACACTCACACACTGCTGCACTCACACATCTACACACACAGAGACACCAACACACATTCACAGAATGTCACAAACACACACACTCACACACTGCCACAAGCTCTCGCACACCTACTCACACACCAACACACACAGATTCACATGCACTCACACACACACTCACACAATGTCACACACACACTCACACACCTACACAAAGAAACACCCACATATTCAGACTGTCAGGCACACACATGCACACACACAGTCACCCACTCATATACACATTCACTCACTCACTCCCACTCACACACCTGCACTCTCACAAACACCCTAACACACTCTCACCCTTACACACAGACACACACACACTCAGACAGAAATGCACTCCCACATAGACTCACGCAATGTCACACACCCAACCTAAACAAAAACACACTCACACACACACAAACACAATGACACACTCATATACACACTCACACACTCATTCCCAATCACACCTATACTCTCACAAACTCACACACACACACACAGACACATGAGCACTCACGCACATTGACACAGTGCCATAAACAGTCACACACCTACACACATGTAGACACACCCACAAACACACAGACACACAGACTCACACGCATTCACACACACAATCACCCGGTCACACACACTCACACACCTACTCACACAAACACTTACAGACACACACACACTAACACTGAAACACTGTCAAACACACTCGCACACCTACACACACAAACAAACCAAAACACAAACACAGGCTCACATGCAATCACAAACACACTCACATATAGTGACACACTCACACCTGCACACACAGACACACTCACGCCCACTCACAGACAAAAACACTCACACACAATCACACACTCGTATACACACTCTCCCACTAACACACCTACACACACACTAACAAACGCATCATCAAACACACACACTCACATACAGAAATCACACAGGCACTCAGACACTCCTACACTCACACACACTGTCACACACACTCACAAACCCACGCAATCACGCAGATTTCGGCAAAATCACACACCTACACACACAGACTCCCTCACACACAATCACACACACTCACACACAATCACACAAATCATATACACATTCTCACACTCACACACACTCACACAACTACACACACTCACAGAGTCACATGCACTCACGCCCTCACTAAAACGGTCAAAAACACACACCTGCACACAAAGACGATCAGAAACTAACCCACAAACACAATCACACACAATAACACAATCGTACACACACTCCCACTCTCACTCCCACTCACACTTACACACACACACTCACACACACACATATATTAACCACAAAGGCGCTCAAAAAGAAACACCTACACTCAAACGCTCACACACACTCTCACACACCCACACAAAATCACGAAGTCTGAGACACTGTTTCACACACTCACACACATACACACAGACACATTCACTCACATTCTCACACACAATCACAAAAACTCAGACACAATCACACACCCGTATACACACTCACACACACACAAACACTCACACAACTACACTCTCACAAACACACTCACACATTCACACACCTACAGACAGAAACAACCACATTCTCACACACAATTGCACACACACAATTACGCACCTACACATAGACACACACATATAGGCACACACACATACTCACACACAATCACACACACTCACACACAATCGCACACTTATATACACACTCACACAATCACTCCCACTCACACAACTGAAATTTCACAATGAAACACACTCACACCCACACACACTCACAGACTCATTCGCACTCACACACTCACACACTGCTGCACTCACTCATCTACACACACAGAGACACCAACACACATTCTCAGAATGTCTCAAACACACACACTCACACACTGCCACAAGCTCTCGCACACCTACTCACACACCAACACACACAGATTCACATGCACTCACACACACACTCACACAATGTCACACACACAGACACACACACACAGAAACACCCACATATTCAGACTGTCAGGCACACACAGGCACACACACAGTCACCCACTCATATACATATTCACTCACTCACTCCCACTCACACACCTGCACTCTCACAAACACCCTAACACACTCTCACACTTACTCACAGACACACACACACTCAGACAGAAATGCACTCCCACATAGACTCACACAATGTCACACACCCAACCTAAACAAAAACACACTCACACACACACAAACACAATGACACACTCATATACACACTCACACACTCATTCCCAATCACACTTACACTCTCAAAAACTCACACACACACACACAGACACATGAGCACTCACGCACATTGACACAGTGCCATAAACAGTCACAAACCTACACACATGTAGGCTCACCCACAAACACACAGACACACAGACTCACACGCATTCACTCTCACAATCACCCGGTCACACACACTCACACACCTACTCACACAAACACTTACAGACACACACGCACTAACACTGAAACACTGTCAAACACACTCGCACACCTACACACACAAACAAACCAACACACAAACACAGGCTCACATGCAATCACAAACACACTCACAAATAGTGACACACTCTCTCCTGCACACACAGACACACTGACACCCACTCACAGACAAAAACACTCACAAACAATCACACACTCGTATACACACTCTCTCCCACTAACACACCTACACACGCACAAACAAACGCATCATCAAACACACACACACTCACATACAGAAATCACACAGGCACTCAGACACTCCTACACTCACACACACTGTCACACACACTCACAAACACACCCAATCACACAGATTTCGGCACAATCACACACCTACACACACAGACTCACTCACACACATTCTCACACCCAATCACACACACACACAATCACCCAATCTTATACACATTCACACACTCACTCCCACTCACACAACTACACACACACACTCTCACAGAGTCACATGCACTCACACCCACACTAAAACGGTCAGACACACACACCTGAACACAAAGACGCTCAGAACCTCAACCACAAACACAATCACACTCAATAACACACTCGTACACACACTCCCACTCTCACTCCCACTCACACTTACACACACACACTCACACACACACATATATTAACCACAAAGGCCCTCAAAGAGAAACACCTACACTCAAATGCTCTCACACACTCTCACACACCCACACAAAATCACGAAGTCTGAGACACTGTTTCACACACTCACACACATACACACAGACACATTCACTCACATTCTCACACACAATCACAAAAACTCAGACACAATCACACACCCGTATACACACTCACACACACACAAACACACACAACTACACTCTCACAAACACACTCACACATTCACACACCTACACACAGAAACAACCACATTCTCACACACAATTGCACACACACAATTAGGCACCTACACATAGACACACACACATATAGACACACACACATATACTAACACACAATCACACACACTCACACACAATCGCACACTTATATACACACTCACACAATCACTCCCACTCACACAACTAGAATTTCACAAAGAAACACACTCACACCCACACTCACTCACAGACTCATTCGCACTCACACACTCACACACTGCTGCACTCACACATCTACACAGACAGAGACACCAACACACATTCACAGAATGTCACAAACACACACACTCACACACTGCCACAAGCTCTCGCACACCTACTCACACACCAACACACACAGATTCACATGCACTCACACACACACTCACACAATGTCACACACACACTCACACACCTACACAAAGAAACACCCACATATTCAGACTGTCAGGCACACACATGCACACACACAGTCACCCACTCATATACACATTCACTCACTCACTCCCACTCACACACCTGCACTCTCACAAACACCCTAACACACTCTCACCCTTACACACAGACACACACACACTCAGACAGAAATGCACTCCCACATAGACTCACGCAATGTCACACACACACCTAAACAAAAACACACTCACACACACAAACACAATGACACACTCATATACACACTCACACACTCATTCCCAATCACACCTATACTCTCACAAACTCACACACACACACACAGACACATGAGCACTCACGCACATTGACACAGTGCCATAAACAGTCACACACCTACACACATGTAGACACACCCACAAACACACAGACACACAGACTCACACGCATTCACACACACAATCACCCGGTCACACACACTCACACACCTACTCACACAAACACTTACAGACACACACACACTAACACTGAAACACTGTCAAACACACTCGCACACCTACACACACAAACAAACCAAAACACAAACACAGGCTCACATGCAATCACAAACACACTCACATATAGTGACACACTCACACCTGCACACACAGACACACTCACGCCCACTCACAGACAAAAACACTCACACACAATCACACACTCGTATACACACTCTCCCACTAACACACCTACACACACACTAACAAACGCATCATCAAACACACACACTCACATACAGAAATCACACAGGCACTCAGACACTCCTACACTCACACACACTGTCACACACACTCACAAACCCACGCAATCACGCAGATTTCGGCAAAATCACACACCTACACACACAGACTCCCTCACACACAATCACACACACTCACACACAATCACACAAATCATATACACATTCTCACACTCACACACACTCACACAACTACACACACTCACAGAGTCACATGCACTCACGCCCTCACTAAAACGGTCAAAAACACACACCTGCACACAAAGACGATCAGAAACTAACCCACAAACACAATCACACACAATAACACAATCGTACACACACTCCCACTCTCACTCCCACTCACACTTACACACACACACTCACACACACACATATATTAACCACAAAGGCCCTCAAAAAGAAACACCTACACTCAAACGCTCACACACACTCTCACACACCCACACAAAATCACGAAGTCTGAGACAGTTTCACACACTCACACACATACACACAGACACATTCACTCACATTCTCACACACAATCACAAAAACTCAGACACAATCACACACCCGTATACACACTCACACACACACAAACACTCACACAACTACACTCTCACAAACACACTCACACATTCACACACCTACACACAGAAGCACCCACATTCTCACACACATTTGCTCACACACAATTACGCACCTACACATAGACACACACACATATAGACACACACACATACTCACACACAATCACACACACTCACACACAATCGCAAACTTATATACACACTCACACAATCACTCCCACTCACACAACTGAAATTTCACAAAGAAACACACTCACACCCACACACACTCACAGACTCATTCGCACTCACACACTCACACACTGCTGCACTCACTCATCTACACACACAGAGACACCAACACACATTCTCAGAATGTCTCAAACACACACACTCACACACTGCCACAAGCTCTCGCACACCTACTCACACACCAACACACACAGATTCACATGCACTCACACACACACTCACACAAAATCACACACACAGACACACACCTACACACAGAAACACCCACATATTCAGACTGTCAGGCACACACATGCACACACACAGTCACCCACTCATATACACATTCACTCACTCACTCCCACTCACACACCTGCACTCTCACAAACACCCTAACACACTCTCACACTTACTCACAGACACACACACACTCAGACAGAAATGCACTCCCACATAGACTCACGCAATGTCACACACCCAACCTAAACAAAAACACACTCACACACACACAAACACAATGACACACTCATATACACACTCACACACTCATTCCCAATCACACCTACACTCTCACAAACTCACACACACACACAGACACATGAGCACTCACGCACATTGACACAGTGCCATAAACAGTCACACACCTACACACATGTAGACACACCCACAAACACACAGACACACAGACTCACACGCATTCACACACACAATCACCCGGTCACACACTCTCACACACCTACTCACACAGACACTTACAGACACACACACACTAACACTGAAACACTGTCAAACACACTCGCACACCTACACACACAAACCAACACACAAACACAGGCTCACATGCAAACACAAACACACTCACAAATAGTCACACACTCTCACCTGCACTCACAGACACACTCACACCCACTCACATACAAAAACACTCACACACAATCACACACTCGTATACACACTCACTACCACTAACACACCTACACACACACAAACAAACGCATCATCAAACACACACACACATACAGAATTCACACAGGCACTCAGACACTCCTACACTCACACACACTGTCACACACACTCACAAAAACACGCAATCACGCAGATTTCGGCTCAATCACACACCTACACACACAGACTCACTCACACACATTCTCACACACAATCACACACACACACAATTACCCAATCGTATACACATTCACACACTCACTCCCACTCACACAACTACACACACACACTCTCACAGAGTCACATGCACTCACACCAACACTAAAACCGTCAGACACACACACCTGCACACAGACGCTCAGAAACTCAACCACAAACACAATCACACACAATAACACACTCGTACACACACTCCCACTCTCACTCCCACTCACACTTACACACACACACTCACACACACACATATATTAACCACAAAGGCCCTCAAAAAGAAACACCTACACTCAAACGCTCTCACACACTCTCACACACCCACACAAAATCACGAAGTCTGAGACACTGTTTCACACACTCACACACATACACACAGACACATTCACTCACATTCTCACACACAATCACAAAAACTCAGACACAATCACACACCCGTATACACACTCACACACACACAAACACACACAACTACACTCTCACAAACACACTCACACATTCACACACCTACACACAGAAACAACCACATTCTCACACACAGTTGCACACACACAATTAGGCACCTACACATAGACACACACACATATAGACACACACACATATACTAACACACAATCACACACACTCACACACAATCGCACACTTATATACACACTCACACAATCACTCCCACTCACACAACTAGAATTTCACAAAGAAACACACTCACACCCACACACACTCACAGACTCATTCGCACTCACACACTCACACACTGCTGCACTCACACATCTACACACACAGAGACACCAACACACATTCACAGAATGTCACAAACACACACACTCACACACTGCCACAAGCTCTCGCACACCTACTCACACACCAACACACACAGATTCACATGCACTCACACACACACTCACACAATGTCACACACACACTCACACACCTACACAAAGAAACACCCACATATTCAGACTGTCAGGCACAAACATGCACACACACAGTCACCCACTCATATACACATTCACTCACTCACTCCCACTCACACACCTGCACTCTCACAAACACCCTAACACACTCTCACCCTTACACACAGACACACACACACTCAGACAGAAATGCACTCCCACATATACTCACGCAATGTCACACACACACCTAAACAAAAACACACTCACACACACACAAACACAATGACACACTCATATACACACTCACACACTCATTCCCAATCACACCTATACTCTCACAAACTCACACACACACACACAGACACATGAGCACTCACGCACATTGACACAGTGCCATAAACAGTCACACACCTACACACATGTAGACACACCCACAAACACACAGACACACAGACTCACACGCATTCACACACACAATCACCCGGTCACACACACTCACACACCTACTCACACAAACACTTACAGACACACACACTAACACTGAAACACTGTCAAACACACTCGCACACCTACACACACAAACAAACCAAAACACAAACACAGGCTCACATGCAATCACAAACACACTCACATATAGTGACACACTCACACCTGCACACACAGACACACTCACGCCCACTCACAGACAAAAACACTCACACACAATCACACACTCGTATACACACTCTCCCACTAACACACCTACACACACACTAACAAACGCATCATCAAACACACACACTCACATACAGAAATCACACAGGCACTCAGACACTCCTACACTCACACACACTGTCACACACACTCACAAACCCACGCAATCACGCAGATTTCGGCAAAATCACACACCTACACACACAGACTCCCTCACACACAATCACACACACTCACACACAATCACACAAATCATATACACATTCTCACACTCACACACACTCACACAACTACACACACTCACAGAGTCACATGCACTCACGCCCTCACTAAAACGGTCAAAAACACACACCTGCACACAAAGACGATCAGAAACTAACCCACAAACACAATCACACACAATAACACAATCGTACACACACTCCCACTCTCACTCCCACTCACACTTACACACACACACTCACACACACACATATATTAACCACAAAGGCCCTCAAAAAGAAACACCTACACTCAAACGCTCACACACACTCTCACACACCCACACAAAATCACGAAGTCTGAGACAGTTTCACACACTCACACACATACACACAGACACATTCACTCACATTCTCACACACAATCACAAAAACTCAGACACAATCACACACCCGTATACACACTCACACACACACAAACACTCACACAACTACACTCTCACAAACACACTCACACATTCACACACCTACACACAGAAGCACCCACATTCTCACACACATTTGCTCACACACAATTACGCACCTACACATAGACACACACACATATAGACACACACACATACTCACACACAATCACACACACTCACACACAATCGCACACTTATATACACACTCACACAATCACTCCCACTCACACAACTGAAATTTCACAAAGAAACACATTCACACCCACACACACTCACAGACTCATTCGCACTCACACACTCACACACTGCTGCACTCACTCATCTACACACACAGAGACACCAACACACATTCTCAGAATGTCTCAAACACACACACTCACACACTGCCACAAGCTCTCGCACACCTACTCACACACCAACACACACAGATTCACATGCACTCACACACACACTCACACAATGTCACACACACAGACACACACCTACACACAGAAACACCCACATATTCAGACTGTCAGGCACACACATGCACACACACAGTCACCCACTCATATACACATTCACTCACTCACTCCCACTCACACACCTGCACTCTCACAAACACCCTAACACACTCTCACACTTACTCACAGACACACACACACTCAGACAGAAATGCACTCCCACATAGACTCACGCAATGTCACACACCCAACCTAAACAAAAACACACTCACACACACAAACACAATGACACACTCATATACACACTCACACACTCATTCCCAATCACACCTACACTCTCACAAACTCACACACACACACAGACACATGAGCACTCACGCACATTGACACAGTGCCATAAACAGTCACACACCTACACACATGTAGACACACCCACAAACACACAGACACACAGACTCACACGCATTCACTCTCACAATCACCCGGTCACACACACTCACACACCTACTCACACAAACACTTACAGACACACACGCACTAACACTGAAACACTGTCAAACACACTCGCACACCTACACACACACACAAACCAACACACAAACACAGGCTCACATGCAATCACAAACACACTCACAAATAGTGACACACTCTCTCCTGCACACACTGACACCCACTCACAGACAAAAACACTCACAAACAATCACACACTCGTATACACACTCTCTCCCACTAACACACCTACACACGCACAAACAAACGCATCATCAAACACACACACACTCACATACAGAAATCACACAGGCACTCAGACACTCCTACACTCACACACACTGTCACACACACTCACAAACACACGCAATCACACAGATTTCGGCACAATCACACACCTACACACAGACTCACTCACACACATTCTCACACACAATCACACACACACAATCACCCAATCGTATACACATTCACACACTCACTCCCACTCACACAACTACACACACACACTCTCACAGAGACACATGCACTCACACCCACACTAAAACGGTCAGACACACACACATGCACACAAAGACGCTCAGAACCTCAACCACAAACACAATCACACACAATAACACACTCGTACACACACTCCCACTCTCACTCACACTCACACTTACACACACACACTCACACACACACATATATTAACCACAAAGGCTCTCAAAAAGAAACACCTACACTCAAACGCTCTCACACACTCTCACACACCCACACAAAATCACGAAGTCTGAGACACTGTTTCACACACTCACACACATACACACAGACACATTCACTCACATTCTCACACACAATCACAAAAACTCAGACACAATCACACACCCGTATACACACTCACACACACACAAACACTCACACAACTACACTCTCACAAACACACTCACACATTCACACACCTACACACAGAAGCACCCACATTCTCACACACATTTGCTCACACACAATTACGCACCTACACATAGACACACACACATATAGGCACACACACATACACACACACAATCACACACACTCACACACAATCGCACACTTATATACACACTCACACAATCACTCCCACTCACACAACTGAAATTTCACAAAGAAACACACTCACACCCACACACACTCACAGACTCATTCGCACTCACACACTCACACACTGCTGCACTCACTCATCTACACACACAGAGACACCAACACACATTCTCAGAATGTCTCAAACACACACACTCACACACTGCCACAAGCTCTCGCACACCTACTCACACACCAACACACACAGATTCACATGCACTCACACACACACTCACACAATGTCACACACACAGACACACACCTACACACAGAAACACCCACATATTCAGACTGTCAGGCACACACAGGCACACACACAGTCACCCACTCATATACATATTCACTCACTCACTCCCACTCACACACCTGCACTCTCACAAACACCCTAACACACTCTCACACTTACTCACAGACACACACACACTCAGACAGAAATGCACTCCCACATAGACTCACACAATGTCACACACCCAACCTAAACAAAAACACACTCACACACACACAAACACAATGACACACTCATATACACACTCACACACTCATTCCCAATCACACTTACACTCTCAAAAACTCACACACACACACACAGACACATGAGCACTCTCGCACATTGACACCGTGCCATAAACAGTCACAAACCTACACACATGTAGGCTCACCCACAAACACACAGACACACAGACTCACACGCATTCACTCTCACAATCACCCGGTCACACACACTCACACACCTACTCACACAAACACTTAGAGACACACACGCACTAACACTGAAACACTGTCAAACACACTCGCACACCTACACACACACACAAACCAACACACAAACACAGGCTCACATGCAATCACAAACACACTCACAAATAGTGACACACTCTCTCCTGCACACACTGACACCCACTCACAGACAAAAACACTCACAAACAATCACACACTCGTATACACACTCTCTCCCACTAACACACCTACACACGCACAAACAAACGCATCATCAAACACACACACACTCACATACAGAAATCACACAGGCACTCAGACACTCCTACACTCACACACACTGTCACACACACTCACAAACACACCCAATCACACAGATTTCGGCACAATCACACACCTACACACACAGACTCACTCACACACATTCTCACACCCAATCACACACACACAGTCACCCAATCTTATACACATTCACACACTCACTCCCACTCACACAACTACACACACACACTCTCACAGAGTCACATGCACTCACACCCACACTAAAACGGTCAGACACACACACCTGAACACAAAGACGCTCAGAACCTCAACCACAAACACAATCACACTCAATAACACACTCGTACACACACTCCCACTCTCACTCCCACTCACACTTACACACACACACTCACACACACACATATATTAACCACAAAGGCCCTCAAAGAGAAACACCTACACTCAAACGCTCTCACACACTCTCACACACCCACACAAAATCACGAAGTCTGAGACAGTTTCACACACTCACACACATACACACAGACACATTCACTCACATTCTCACACACAATCACAAAAACTCAGACACAATCACACACCCGTATACACACTCACACACACACAAACACACACAACTACACTCTCACAAACACACTCACACATTCACACACCTACACACAGAAACAACCACATTCTCACACACAATTGCACACACACAATTAGGCACCTACACATAGACACACACACATATAGACACACACACATATACTAACACACAATCACACACACTCACACACAATCGCACACTTATATACACACTCACACAATCACTCCCACTCACACAACTAGAATTTCACAAAGAAACACACTCACACCCACACACACTCACAGACTCATTCGCACTCACACACTCACACACTGCTGCACTCACACATCTACACACACAGAGACACCAACACACATTCACAGAATGTCACAAACACACACACTCACACACTGCCACAAGCTCTCGCACACCTACTCACACACCAACACACACAGATTCACATGCACTCACACACACACTCACACAATGTCACACACACACTCACACACCTACACAAAGAAACACCCACATATTCAGACTGTCAGGCACAAACATGCACACACACAGTCACCCACTCATATACACATTCACTCACTCACTCCCACTCACACACCTGCACTCTCACAAACACCCTAACACACTCTCACCCTTACACACAGACACACACACACTCAGACAGAAATGCACTCCCACATATACTCACGCAATGTCACACACACACCTAAACAAAAACACACTCACACACACACAAACACAATGACACACTCATATACACACTCACACACTCATTCCCAATCACACCTATACTCTCACAAACTCACACACACACACACAGACACATGAGCACTCACGCACATTGACACAGTGCCATAAACAGTCACACACCTACACACATGTAGACACACCCACAAACACACAGACACACAGACTCACACGCATTCACACACACAATCACCCGGTCACACACACTCACACACCTACTCACACAAACACTTACAGACACACACACTAACACTGAAACACTGTCAAACACACTCGCACACCTACACACACTAACAAACCAAAACACAAACACAGGCTCACATGCAATCACAAACACACTCACATATAGTGACACACTCACACCTGCACACACAGACACACTCACGCCCACTCACAGACAAAAACTCTCACAAACAATCACACACTCGTATACACACTCTCCCACTAACACACCTACACACACACTAACAAACGCATCATCAAACACACACACTCACATACAGAAATCACACAGGCACTCAGACACTCCTACACTCACACACACTGTCACACACACTCACAAACCCACGCAATCACGCAGATTTCGGCAAAATCACACACCTACACACACAGACTCCCTCACACACAATCACACACACTCACACACAATCACACAAATCATATACACATTCTCACACTCACACACACTCACACAACTACACACACTCACAGAGTCACATGCACTCACGCCCTCACTAAAACGGTCAAAAACACACACCTGCACACAAAGACGATCAGAAACTAACCCACAAACACAATCACACACAATAACACAATCGTACACACACTCCCACTCTCACTCCCACTCACACTTACACACACACACTCACACACACACATATATTAACCACAAAGGCCCTCAAAAAGAAACACCTACACTCAAACGCTCACACACACTCTCACACACCCACACAAAATCACGAAGTCTGAGACACTGTTTCACACACTCACACACATACACACAGACACATTCACTCACATTCTCACACACAATCACAAAAACTCACACAATCACACACCCGTATACACACTCACACACACACAAACACTCACACAACTACACTCTCACAAACACACTCACACATTCACACACCTACACACAGAAACAACCACATTCTCACACACAATTGCACACACACAATTACGCACCTACACATAGACACACACACATATAGGCACACACACATACTCACACACAATCACACACACTCACACACAATCGCACACTTATATACACACTCACACAATCACTCCCACTCACACAACTGAAATTTCACAATGAAACACACTCACACCCACACACACTCACAGACTCATTCGCACTCACACACTCACACACTGCTGCACTCACTCATCTACACACACAGAGACACCAACACACATTCTCAGAATGTCTCAAACACACACTCACACACTGCCACAAGCTCTCGCACACCTACTCACACACCAACACACACAGATTCACATGCACTCACACACACACTCACACAATGTCACACACACAGACACACACCTACACACAGAAACACCCACATATTGAGACTGTCAGGCACACACAGGCACACACACAGTCACCCACTCATATACATATTCACTCACTCACTCCCACTCACACACCTGCACTCTCACAAACACCCTAACACACTCTCACACTTACTCACAGACACACACACACTCAGACAGAAATGCACTCCCACATAGACTCACACAATGTCACACACCCAACCTAAACAAAAACACACTCACACACACACAAACACAATGACACACTCATATACACACTCACACACTCATTCCCAATCACACTTACACTCTCAAAAACTCACACACACACACACAGACACATGAGCACTCACGCACATTGACACAGTGCCATAAACAGTCACAAACCTACACACATGTAGGCTCACCCACAAACACACAGACACACAGACTCACACGCATTCACTCTCACAATCACCCGGTCACACACACTCACACACCTACTCACACAAACACTTACAGACACACACGCACTCACACTGAAACACTGTCAAACACTCGCACACCTACACACACAAACAAACCAACACACAAACACAGGCTCACATGCAATCACAAACACACTCACAAATAGTGACACACTCTCTCCTGCACACACAGACACACTGACACCCACTCACAGACAAAAACACTCACAAACAATCACACACTCGTATACACACTCTCTCCCACTAACACACCTACACACGCACAAACAAACGCATCATCAAACACACACACACTCACATACAGAAATCACACAGGCACTCAGACACTCCTACACTCACACACACTGTCACACACACTCACAAACACACCCAATCACACAGATTTCGGCACAATCACACACCTACACACACAGACTCACTCACACACATTCTCACACCCAATCACACACACACACAATCACCCAATCTTATACACATTCACACACTCACTCCCACTCACACAACTACACACACACACTCTCACAGAGTCACATGCACTCACACCCACACTAAAACGGTCAGACACACACACCTGAACACAAAGACGCTCAGAACCTCAACCACAAACACAATCACACTCAATAACACACTCGTACACACACTCCCACTCTCACTCCCACTCACACTTACACACACACACTCACACACACACATATATTAACCACAAAGGCCCTCAAAGAGAAACACCTACACTCAAACGCTCTCACACACTCTCACACACCCACACAAAATCACGAAGTCTGAGACACTGTTTCACACACTCACACACATACACACAGACACATTCACTCACATTCTCACACACAATCACAAAAACTCAGACACAATCACACACCCGTATACACACTCACACACACACAAACACACACAACTACACTCTCACAAACACACTCACACATTCACACACCTACACACAGAAACAACCACATTCTCACACACAATTGCACACACACAATTAGGCACCTACACATAGACACACACACATATAGACACACACACATATACTAACACACAATCACACACACTCACACACAATCGCACACTTATATACACACTCACACAATCACTCCCACTCACACAACTAGAATTTCACAAAGAAACACACTCACACCCACACACACTCACAGACTCATTCGCACTCACACACTCACACACTGCTGCACTCACACATCTACACACACAGAGACACCAACACACATTCACAGAATGTCACAAACACACACACTCACACACTGCCACAAGCTCTCGCACACCTACTCACACACCAACACACACAGATTCACATGCACTCACACACACACTCACACAATGTCACACACACACTCACACACCTACACAAAGAAACACCCACATATTCAGACTGTCAGGCACAAACATGCACACACACAGTCACCCACTCATATACACATTCACTCACTCACTCCCACTCACACACCTGCACTCTCACAAACACCCTAACACACTCTCACCCTTACACACAGACACACAC
Organism: Manis pentadactyla; assembly: GCF_030020395.1. Classification (NCBI taxonomy): domain Eukaryota; kingdom Metazoa; phylum Chordata; class Mammalia; order Pholidota; family Manidae; genus Manis; species Manis pentadactyla. The sequence continues at coordinate 17,555 of NW_026644952.1, read as the reverse complement.
ACACTCAGACAGAAATGCACTCCCACATATACTCACGCAATGTCACACACACACCTAAACAAAAACACACTCACACACACACAAACACAATGACACACTCATATACACACTCACACACTCATTCCCAATCACACCTATACTCTCACAAACTCACACACACACACACAGACACATGAGCACTCACGCACATTGACACAGTGCCATAAACAGTCACACACCTACACACATGTAGACACACCCACAAACACACAGACACACAGACTCACACGCATTCACACACACAATCACCCGGTCACACACACTCACACACCTACTCACACAAACACTTACAGACACACACACACTAACACTGAAACACTGTCAAACACACTCGCACACCTACACACACAAACAAACCAAAACACAAACACAGGCTCACATGCAATCACAAACACACTCACATATAGTGACACACTCACACCTGCACACACAGACACACTCACGCCCACTCACAGACAAAAACACTCACACACAATCACACACTCGTATACACACTCTCCCACAAACACACCTACACACACACTAACAAACGCATCATCAAACACACACACTCACATACAGAAATCACACAGGCACTCAGACACTCCTACACTCACACACACTGTCACACACACTCACAAACCCACGCAATCACGCAGATTTCGGCAAAATCACACACCTACACACACAGACTCCCTCACACACAATCACACACACTCACACACAATCACACAAATCATATACACATTCTCACACTCACACACACTCACACAACTACACACACTCACAGAGTCACATGCACTCACGCCCTCACTAAAACGGTCAAAAACACACACCTGCACACAAAGACGATCAGAAACTAACCCACAAACACAATCACACACAATAACACAATCGTACACACACTCCCACTCTCACTCCCACTCACACTTACACACACACACTCACACACACACATATATTAACCACAAAGGCCCTCAAAAAGAAACACCTACACTCAAACGCTCACACACACTCTCACACACCCACACAAAATCACGAAGTCTGAGACAGTTTCACACACTCACACACATACACACAGACACATTCACTCACATTCTCACACACAATCACAAAAACTCAGACACAATCACACACCCGTATACACACTCACACACACACAAACACTCACACAACTACACTCTCACAAACACACTCACACATTCACACACCTACACACAGAAGCACCCACCTTCTCACACACATTTGCTCACACACAATTACGCACCTACACATAGACAGACACACATATAGACACACACACATACTCACACACAATCACACACACTCACACACAATCGCAAACTTATATACACACTCACACAATCACTCCCACTCACACAACTGAAATTTCACAAAGAAACACATTCACACCCACACACACTCACAGACTCATTCGCACTCACACACTCACACACTGCTGCACTCACTCATCTACACACACAGAGACACCAACACACATTCTCAGAATGTCTCAAACACACACACTCACACACTGCCACAAGCTCTCGCACACCTACTCACACACCAACACACACAGATTCACATGCACTCACACACACACTCACACAATGTCACACACACAGACACACACCTACACACAGAAACACCCACATATTCAGACTGTCAGGCACACACATGCACACACACAGTCACCCACTCATATACACATTCACTCACTCACTCCCACTCACACACCTGCACTCTCACAAACACCCTAACACACTCTCACACTTACTCACAGACACACACACACTCAGACAGAAATGCACTCCCACATAGACTCACGCAATGTCACACACCCAACCTAAACAAAAACACACTCACACACACACAAACACAATGACACACTCATATACACACTCACACACTCATTCCCAATCACACCTACACTCTCACAAACTCACACACACACACAGACACATGAGCACTCACGCACATTGACACAGTGCCATAAACAGTCACACACCTACACACATGTAGACACACCCACAAACACACAGACACACAGACTCACACGCATTCACTCTCACAATCACCCGGTCACACACACTCACACACCTACTCACACAAACACTTACAGACACACACGCACTAACACTGAAACACTGTCAAACACACTCACACACCTACACACACAAACAAACCAACACACAAACACAGGCTCACATGCAATCACAAACACACTCACAAATAGTGACACACTCTCACCTGCACACACAGACACACTCACACCCACTCACAGACAAAAACACTCACAAACAATCACACACTCGTATACACACTCTCTCCCACTAACACACCTACACACGCACAAACAAACGCATCATCAAACACACACACACTCACATACAGAAATCACACAGGCACTCAGACACTCCTACACTCACACACACTGTCACACACACTCACAAACACACGCAATCACACAGATTTCGGCACAATCACACACCTACACACACAGACTCACTCACACACATTCTCACACACAATCACACACACACAATCACCCAATCGTATACACATTCACACACTCACTCCCACTCACACAACTACACACACACACTCTCACAGAGACACATGCACTCACACCCACACTAAAACGGTCAGACACACACACATGCACACAAAGACGCTCAGAACCTCAACCACAAACACAATCACACACAATAACACACTCGTACACACACTCCCACTCTCACTCACACTCACACTTTCACACACACACTCACACACACACATATATTAACCACAAAGGCTCTCAAAAAGAAACACCTACACTCAAACGCTCTCACACACTCTCACACACCCACACAAAATCACGAAGTCTGAGACACTGTTTCACACACTCACACACATACACACAGACACATTCACTCACATTCTCACACACAATCACAAAAACTCAGACACAATCACACACCCGTATACACACTCACACACACACAAACACTCACACAACTACACTCTCACAAACACACTCACACATTCACACACCTACACACAGAAGCACCCACATTCTCACACACATTTGCTCACACACAATTACGCACCTACACATAGACACACACACATATAGACACACACACATACTCACACACAATCACACACACTCACACACAATCGCACACTTATATACACACTCACACAATCACTCCCACTCACACAACTGAAATTTCACAAAGAAACACACTCACACCCACACACACTCACAGACTCATTCGCACTCACACACACACACTGCTGCACTCACTCATCTACACACACAGAGACACCAACACACATTCTCAGAATGTCTCAAACACACACACTCACACACTGCCACAAGCTCTCGCACACCTACTCACACACCAACACACACAGATTCACATGCACTCACACACACTCACACAATGTCACACACACAGACACACACCTACACACAGAAACACCCACATATTCAGACTGTCAGGCACACACAGGCACACACACAGTCACCCACTCATATACATATTCACTCACTCACTCCCACTCACACACCTGCACTCTCACAAACACCCTAACACACTCTCACACTTACTCACAGACACACACACACTCAGACAGAAATGCACTCCCACATAGACTCACACAATGTCACACACCCAACCTAAACAAAAACACACTCACACACACACAAACACAATGACACACTCATATACACACTCACACACTCATTCCCAATCACACTTACACTCTCAAAAACTCACACACACACACACAGACACATGAGCACTCTCGCACATTGACACCGTGCCATAAACAGTCACAAACCTACACACATGTAGGCTCACCCACAAACACACAGACACACAGACTCACACGCATTCACTCTCACAATCACCCGGTCACACACACTCACACACCTACTCACACACACACTTACAGACACACACGCAATAACACTGAAACACTGTCAAACACACTCGCACACCTACACACACAAACAAACCAACACACAAACACAGGCTCACATGCAATCACAAACACACTCACAAATAGTGACACACTCTCTCCTGCACACACAGACACACTGACACCCACTCACAGACAAAAACACTCACAAACAATCACACACTCGTATACACACTCTCTCCCACTAACACACCTACACACGCACAAACAAACGCATCATCAAACACACACACACTCACATACAGAAATCACACAGGCACTCAGACACTCCTACACTCACACACACTGTCACACACACTCACAAACACACCCAATCACACAGATTTCGGCACAATCACACACCTACACACACAGACTCACTCACACACATTCTCACACCCAATCACACACACACACAATCACCCAATCTTATACACATTCACACACTCACTCCCACTCACACAACTACACACACACACTCTCACAGAGTCACATGCACTCACACCCACACTAAAACTGTCAGACACACACACCTGAACACAAAGACGCTCAGAACCTCAACCACAAACACAATCACACTCAATAACACACTCGTACACACACTCCCACTCTCACTCCCACTCACACTTACACACACACACTCACACACACACATATATTAACCACAAAGGCCCTCAAAGAGAAACACCTACACTCAAACGCTCTCACACACTCTCACACACCCACACAAAATCACGAAGTCTGAGACACTGTTTCACACACTCACACACATACACACAGACACATTCACTCACATTCTCACACACAATCACAAAAACTCAGACACAATCACACACCCGTATACACACTCACACACACACAAACACTCACACAACTACACTCTCACAAACACACTCACACATTCACACACCTACACACAGAAGCACCCACATTCTCACACACATTTGCTCACACACAATTACGCACCTACACATAGACACACACACATATAGACACACACACATACTCACACACAATCACACACACTCACACACAATCGCACACTTATATACACACTCACACAATCACTCCCACTCACACAACTGAAATTTCACAAAGAAACACACTCACACCCACACACACTCACAGACTCATTCGCACTCACACACTCACACACTGCTGCACTCACTCATCTACACACACAGAGACACCAACACACATTCTCAGAATGTCTCAAACACACACACTCACACACTGCCACAAGCTCTCGCACACCTACTCACACACCAACACACACAGATTCACATGCACTCACACACACACTCACACAATGTCACACACACAGACACACACCTACACACAGAAACACCCACATATTCAGACTGTCAGGCACACACAGGCACACACACAGTCACCCACTCATATACATATTCACTCACTCACTCCCACTCACACACCTGCACTCTCACAAACACCCTAACACACTCTCACACTTACTCACAGACACACACACACTCAGACAGAAATGCACTCCCACATAGACTCACACAATGTCACACACCCAACCTAAACAAAAACACACTCACACACACACAAACACAATGACACACTCATATACACACTCACACACTCATTCCCAATCACACTTACACTCTCAAAAACTCACACACACACACACAGACACATGAGCACTCTCGCACATTGACACCGTGCCATAAACAGTCACAAACATACACACATGTAGGCTCACCCACAAACACACAGACACACAGACTCACACGCATTCACTCTCACAATCACCCGGTCACACACACTCACACACCTACTCACACACACACTTACAGACACACACGCAATAACACTGAAACACTGTCAAACACACTCGCACACCTACACACACAAACAAACCAACACACAAACACAGGCTCACATGCAATCACAAACACACTCACAAATAGTGACACACTCTCTCCTGCACACACAGACACACTGACACCCACTCACAGACAAAAACACTCACAAACAATCACACACTCGTATACACACTCTCTCCCACTAACACACCTACACACGCACAAACAAACGCATCATCAAACACACACACACTCACATACAGAAATCACACAGGCACTCAGACACTCCTACACTCACACACACTGTCACACACACTCACAAACACACCCAATCACACAGATTTCGGCACAATCACACACCTACACACACAGACTCACTCACACACATTCTCACACCCAATCACACACACACACAATCACCCAATCTTATACACATTCACACACTCACTCCCACTCACACAACTACACACACACACTCTCACAGAGTCACATGCACTCACACCCACACTAAAACTGTCAGACACACACACCTGAACACAAAGACGCTCAGAACCTCAACCACAAACACAATCACACTCAATAACACACTCGTACACACACTCCCACTCTCACTCCCACTCACACTTACACACACACACTCACACACACACATATATTAACCACAAAGGCCCTCAAAGAGAAACACCTACACTCAAACGCTCTCACACACTCTCACACACCCACACAAAATCACGAAGTCTGAGACACTGTTTCACACACTCACACACATACACACAGACACATTCACTCACATTCTCACACACAATCACAAAAACTCAGACACAATCACACACCCGTATACACACTCACACACACACAAACACACACAACTACACTCTCACAAACACACTCACACATTCACACACCTACACACAGAAACAACCACATTCTCACACACAATTGCACACACACAATTAGGCACCTACACATAGACACACACACATATAGACACACACACATATACTAACACACAATCACACACACTCACACACAATCGCACACTTATATACACACTCACACAATCACTCCCACTCACACAACTAGAATTTCACAAAGAAACACACTCACACCCACACACACTCACAGACTCATTCGCACTCACACACTCACACACTGCTGCACTCACACATCTACACACAGAGACACCAACACACATTCACAGAATGTCACAAACACACACACTCACACACTGCCACAAGCTCTCGCACACCTACTCACACACCAACACACACAGATTCACATGCACTCACACACACACTCACACAATGTCACACACACACTCACACACCTACACAAAGAAACACCCACATATTCAGACTGTCAGGCACAAACATGCACACACACAGTCACCCACTCATATACACATTCACTCACTCACTCCCACTCACACACCTGCACTCTCACAAACACCCTAACACACTCTCACCCTTACACACAGACACACACACACTCAGACAGAAATGCACTCCCACATATACTCACGCAATGTCACACACACACCTAAACAAAAACACACTCACACACACACAAACACAATGACACACTCATATACACACTCACACACTCATTCCCAATCACACCTATACTCTCACAAACTCACACACACACACAGACACATGAGCACTCACGCACATTGACACAGTGCCATAAACAGTCACACACCTACACACATGTAGACACACCCACAAACACACAGACACACAGACTCACACGCATTCACACACACAATCACCCGGTCACACACACTCACACACCTACTCACACAAACACTTACAGACACACACACTAACACTGAAACACTGTCAAACACACTCGCACACCTACACACACAAACAAACCAAAACACAAACACAGGCTCACATGCAATCACAAACACACTCACATATAGTGACACACTCACACCTGCACACACAGACACACTCACGCCCACTCACAGACAAAAACTCTCACAAACAATCACACACTCGTATACACACTCTCCCACTAACACACCTACACACACACTAACAAACGCATCATCAAACACACACACACTCACATACAGAAATCACACAGGCACTCAGACACTCCTACACTCACACACACTGTCACACACACTCACAAACCCACGCAATCACGCAGATTTCGGCAAAATCACACACCTACACACACAGGCTCCCTCACACACAATCACACACACTCACACACAATCACACAAATCATATACACATTCTCACACTCACACACACTCACACAACTACACACACTCACAGAGTCACATGCACTCACGCCCTCACTAAAACGGTCAAAAACACACACCTGCACACAAAGATGATCAGAAACTAACCCACAAACACAATCACACACAATAACACAATCGTACACACACTCCCACTCTCACTCCCACTCACACTTACACACACACACTCACACACACACATATATTAACCACAAAGGCCCTCAAAAAGAAACACCTACACTCAAACGCTCACACACACTCTCACACACCCACACAAAATCACGAAGTCTGAGACACTGTTTCACACACTCACACACATACACACAGACACATTCACTCACATTCTCACACACAATCACAAAAACTCAGACACAATCACACACCCGTATACACACTCACACACACACAAACACTCACACAACTACACTCTCACAAACACACTCACACATTCACACACCTACACACAGAAACAACCACATTCTCACACACAATTGCACACACACAATTACGCACCTACACATAGACACACACACATATAGGCACACACACATACTCACACACAATCACACACACTCACACACAATCGCACACTTATATACAGGCTCACACAGTCACTCCCACTCACACAACTGAAATTTCACAATGAAACACACTCACACCCACACACACTCACAGACTCATTCGCACTCACACACTCACACACTGCTGCACTCACTCATCTACACACACAGAGACACCAACACACATTCTCAGAATGTCTCAAACACACACACTCACACACTGCCACAAGCTCTCGCACACCTACTCACACACCAACACACACAGATTCACATGCACTCACACACACACTCACACAATGTCACACAAACAGACACACACCTACACACAGAAACACCCACATATTCAGACTGTCAGGCACACACAGGCACACACACAGTCACCCACTCATATACATATTCACTCACTCACTCCCACTCACACACCTGCACTGTCACAAACACCCTAACACACTCTCACACTTACTCACAGACACACACACACTCAGACAGAAATGCACTCCCACATAGACTCACACAATGTCACACACCCAACCTAAACAAAAACACACTCACACACACACAAACACAATGACACACTCATATACACACTCACACACTCATTCCCAATCACACTTACACTCTCAAAAACTCACACACACACACACAGACACATGAGCACTCACGCACATTGACACAGTGCCATAAACAGTCACAAACCTACACACATGTAGGCTCACCCACAAACACACAGACACACAGACTCACACGCATTCACTCTCACAATCACCCGGTCACACACACTCACACACCTACTCACACAAACACTTACAGACACACACGCACTAACACTGAAACACTGTCAAACACACTCGCACACCTACACACACACACAAACCAACACACAAACACAGGCTCACATGCAATCACAAACACACTCACAAATAGTGACACACTCTCTCCTGCACACACTGACACCCACTCACAGACAAAAACATTCACAAACAATCACACACTCGTATACACACTCTCTCCCACTAACACACCTACACACGCACATACAAACGCATCATCAAACACACACACACTCACATACAGAAATCACACAGGCACTCAGACACTCCTACACTCACACACACTGTCACACACACTCACAAACACACCCAATCACACAGATTTCGGCACAATCACACACCTACACACACAGACTCACTCACACACATTCTCACACCCAATCACACACACACACAATCACCCAATCTTATACACATTCACACACTCACTCCCACTCACACAACTACACACACACACTCTCACAGAGTCACATGCACTCACACCCACACTAAAACGGTCAGACACACACACCTGAACACAAAGACGCTCAGAACCTCAACCACAAACACAATCACACTCAATAACACACTCGTACACACACTCCCACTCTCACTCCCACTCACACTTACACACACACACTCACACACACACATATATTAACCACAAAGGCCCTCAAAGAGAAACACCTACACTCAAACGCTCTCACACACTCTCACACACCCACACAAAATCACGAAGTCTGAGACACTGTTTCACACACTCACACACATACACACAGACACATTCACTCACATTCTCACACACAATCACAAAAACTCAGACACAATCACACACCCGTATACACACTCACACACACACAAACACACACAACTACACTCTCACAAACACACTCACACATTCACACACCTACACACAGAAACAACCACATTCTCACACACAATTGCACACACACAATTAGGCACCTACACATAGACACACACACATATAGACACACACACATATACTAACACACAATCACACACACTCACACACAATCGCACACTTATATACACACTCACACAATCACTCCCACTCACACAACTAGAATTTCACAAAGAAACACACTCACACCCACACACACTCACAGACTCATTCGCACTCACACACTCACACACTGCTGCACTCACACATCTACACACACAGAGACACCAACACACATTCACAGAATGTCACAAACACACACACTCACACACTGCCACAAGCTCTCGCACACCTACTCACACACCAACACACACAGATTCACATGCACTCACACACACACTCACACAATGTCACACACACACTCACACACCTACACAAAGAAACACCCACATATTCAGACTGTCAGGCACAAACATGCACACACACAGTCACCCACTCATATACACATTCACTCACTCACTCCCACTCACACACCTGCACTCTCACAAACACCCTAACACACTCTCACCCTTACACACAGACACACACACACTCAGACAGAAATGCACTCCCACATATACTCACGCAATGTCACACACACACCTAAACAAAAACACACTCACACACACACAAACACAATGACACACTCATATACACACTCACACACTCATTCCCAATCACACCTATACTCTCACAAACTCACACACACACACACAGACACATGAGCACTCACGCACATTGACACAGTGCCATAAACAGTCACACACCTACACACATGTAGACACACCCACAAACACACAGACACACAGACTCACACGCATTCACACACACAATCAACCGGTCACACACTCTCACACACCTACTCACACAAACACTTACAGACACACACACACTAACACTGAAACACTGTCAAACACACTCTCAGACCTACACACACAAACCAACACACAAACACAGGCTCACATGCAAACACAAACACACTCACAAATAGTCACACACTCTCACCTGCACACACAGACACACTCACACCCACTCACAGACAAAAACACTCACACACAATCACACACTCGTATACACACTCACTCCCACTAACACACCAACACACACACAAACAAACGCATCATCAAACACACACACACATACAGCATTCACACAGGCACTCAGAAACTCCTACACTCACACACACTGTCACACACACTCACAAACACACGCAATCACACAGATTTCGGCACAATCACACACCTACACACACAGACTCACTCACACACATTCTCACACACAGTCACACACACACACAATCACCCAATCGTATACACATTCACACACTCACTCCCACTCACACAACTACACACACACACTCTCACAGAGTCACATGCACTCACACCAACACTAAAACTGTCAGACACACACACCTGCACACAGACGCTCAGAAACTCAACCACAAACACAATCACCCACAATAACACACTCGTACACACACTCCCACTCTCACTCCCACTCACACTTACACACACACACTCACACACACACATATATTAACCACAAAGGCCCTCAAAAAGAAACACCTACACTCAAACGCTCACACACACTCTCACACACCCACACAAAATCACGAAGTCTGAGACACTGTTTCACACACTCACACACATACACACAGACACATTCACTCACATTCTCACACACAATCACAAAACCTCAGACACAATCACACACCCGTATACTCACTAACACACACACAAACACTCACACAACTACACTCTCACAAACACACTCACACATTCACACACCTACACACAGAAACAACCACATTCTCACACACAATTGCACACACACAATTACGCACCTACACATAGACACACACACATTTAGACACACACACATATACTAACACACAATCACACACTCACACACAATCGCACACTTATATACACACTCACACAATCACTCCCACTCACACAACTAGAATTTCACAAAGAAACACACTCACACCCACACACTCACAGACTCATTCGCTCTCACACACTCACACACTGCTGCAATCACTCATCTACACACACAGAGACACCAACACACTTTCTCAGAATGTCTCAAACACACACACTCACACACTGCCACAAGCTCTCGCACACCTACTCACACACCAACACACACAGATTCACATGCACTCACACACACACTCACACAATGTCACACGCACACTCACACACCTACACAAAGAAACACCCACATATTCCGTCTGTCAGGCACACACATGCACACACACACAGTCACCCACTCATATACACATTCACTCACTCACTCCCACTCACACACCTGCACTCTCACAAACACCCTAACACACTCTCACACTTACACACAGACACACACACACTCAGACAGAAATGCACTCCCACATAGACTCACACAATATCACACACACACCTAAACAAAAACACACTCACACACACACAAACACAATGACACACTCATATACACACTCACACACTCATTCCCAATCACACTTACACTCTCAAAAACTCACACACACACACACAGACACATGAGCACTCTCGCACATTGACACCGTGCCATAAACAGTCACAAACCTACACACATGTAGGCTCACCCACAAACACACAGACACACAGACTCACACGCATTCACTCTCACAATCACCCGGTCACACACACTCACACACCTACTCACACACACACTTACAGACACACACGCAATAACACTGAAACACTGTCAAACACACTCGCACACCTACACACACAAACAAACCAACACACAAACACAGGCTCACATGCAATCACAAACACACTCACAAATAGTGACACACTCTCTCCTGCACACACAGACACACTGACACCCACTCACAGACAAAAACACTCACAAACAATCACACACTCGTATACACACTCTCTCCCACTAACACACCTACACACGCACAAACAAACGCATCATCAAACACACACACACTCACATACAGAAATCACACAGGCACTCAGACACTCCTACACTCACACACACTGTCACACACACTCACAAACACACCCAATCACACAGATTTCGGCACAATCACACACCTACACACACAGACTCACTCACACACATTCTCACACCCAATCACACACACACACAATCACCCAATCTTATACACATTCACACACTCACTCCCACTCACACAACTACACACACACACTCTCACAGAGTCACATGCACTCACACCCACACTAAAACTGTCAGACACACACACCTGAACACAAAGACGCTCAGAACCTCAACCACAAACACAATCACACTCAATAACACACTCGTACACACACTCCCACTCTCACTCCCACTCACACTTACACACACACACTCACACACACACATATATTAACCACAAAGGCCCTCAAAGAGAAACACCTACACTCAAACGCTCTCACACACTCTCACACACCCACACAAAATCACGAAGTCTGAGACACTGTTTCACACACTCACACACATACACACAGACACATTCACTCACATTCTCACACACAATCACAAAAACTCAGACACAATCACACACCCGTATACACACTCACACACACACAAACACTCACACAACTACACTCTCACAAACACACTCACACATTCACACACCTACACACAGAAGCACCCACATTCTCACACACATTTGCTCACACACAATTACGCACCTACACATAGACACACACACATATAGACACACACACATACTCACACACAATCACACACACTCACACACAATCGCACACTTATATACACACTCACACAATCACTCCCACTCACACAACTGAAATTTCACAAAGAAACACACTCACACCCACACACACTCACAGACTCATTCGCACTCACACACTCACACACTGCTGCACTCACTCATCTACACACACAGAGACACCAACACACATTCTCAGAATGTCTCAAACACACACACTCACACACTGCCACAAGCTCTCGCACACCTACTCACACACCAACACACACAGATTCACATGCACTCACACACACACTCACACAATGTCACACACACAGACACACACCTACACACAGAAACACCCACATATTCAGACTGTCAGGCACACACAGGCACACACACAGTCACCCACTCATATACATATTCACTCACTCACTCCCACTCACACACCTGCACTCTCACAAACACCCTAACACACTCTCACACTTACTCACAGACACACACACACTCAGACAGAAATGCACTCCCACATAGACTCACACAATGTCACACACCCAACCTAAACAAAAACACACTCACACACACACAAACACAATGACACACTCATATACACACTCACACACTCATTCCCAATCACACTTACACTCTCAAAAACTCACACACACACACACAGACACATGAGCACTCTCGCACATTGACACCGTGCCATAAACAGTCACAAACCTACACACATGTAGGCTCACCCACAAACACACAGACACACAGACTCACACGCATTCACTCTCACAATCACCCGGTCACACACACTCACACACCTACTCACACACACACTTACAGACACACACGCAATAACACTGAAACACTGTCAAACACACTCGCACACCTACACACACAAACAAACCAACACACAAACACAGGCTCACATGCAATCACAAACACACTCACAAATAGTGACACACTCTCTCCTGCACACACAGACACACTGACACCCACTCACAGACAAAAACACTCACAAACAATCACACACTCGTATACACACTCTCTCCCACTAACACACCTACACACGCACAAACAAACGCATCATCAAACACACACACACTCACATACAGAAATCACACAGGCACTCAGACACTCCTACACTCACACACACTGTCACACACACTCACAAACACACCCAATCACACAGATTTCGGCACAATCACACACCTACACACACAGACTCACTCACACACATTCTCACACCCAATCACACACACACACAATCACCCAATCTTATACACATTCACACACTCACTCCCACTCACACAACTACACACACACACTCTCACAGAGTCACATGCACTCACACCCACACTAAAACTGTCAGACACACACACCTGAACACAAAGACGCTCAGAACCTCAACCACAAACACAATCACACTCAATAACACACTCGTACACACACTCCCACTCTCACTCCCACTCACACTTACACACACACACTCACACACACACATATATTAACCACAAAGGCCCTCAAAGAGAAACACCTACACTCAAACGCTCTCACACACTCTCACACACCCACACAAAATCACGAAGTCTGAGACACTGTTTCACACACTCACACACATACACACAGACACATTCACTCACATTCTCACACACAATCACAAAAACTCAGACACAATCACACACCCGTATACACACTCACACACACACAAACACACACAACTACACTCTCACAAACACACTCACACATTCACACACCTACACACAGAAACAACCACATTCTCACACACAATTGCACACACACAATTAGGCACCTACACATAGACACACACACATATAGACACACACACATATACTAACACACAATCACACACACTCACACACAATCGCACACTTATATACACACTCACACAATCACTCCCACTCACACAACTAGAATTTCACAAAGAAACACACTCACACCCACACACACTCACAGACTCATTCGCACTCACACACTCACACACTGCTGCACTCACACATCTACACACAGAGACACCAACACACATTCACAGAATGTCACAAACACACACACTCACACACTGCCACAAGCTCTCGCACACCTACTCACACACCAACACACACAGATTCACATGCACTCACACACACACTCACACAATGTCACACACACACTCACACACCTACACAAAGAAACACCCACATATTCAGACTGTCAGGCACAAACATGCACACACACAGTCACCCACTCATATACACATTCACTCACTCACTCCCACTCACACACCTGCACTCTCACAAACACCCTAACACACTCTCACCCTTACACACAGACACACACACACTCAGACAGAAATGCACTCCCACATATACTCACGCAATGTCACACACACACCTAAACAAAAACACACTCACACACACACAAACACAATGACACACTCATATACACACTCACACACTCATTCCCAATCACACCTATACTCTCACAAACTCACACACACACACAGACACATGAGCACTCACGCACATTGACACAGTGCCATAAACAGTCACACACCTACACACATGTAGACACACCCACAAACACACAGACACACAGACTCACACGCATTCACACACACAATCACCCGGTCACACACACTCACACACCTACTCACACAAACACTTACAGACACACACACTAACACTGAAACACTGTCAAACACACTCGCACACCTACACACACAAACAAACCAAAACACAAACACAGGCTCACATGCAATCACAAACACACTCACATATAGTGACACACTCACACCTGCACACACAGACACACTCACGCCCACTCACAGACAAAAACTCTCACAAACAATCACACACTCGTATACACACTCTCCCACTAACACACCTACACACACACTAACAAACGCATCATCAAACACACACACACTCACATACAGAAATCACACAGGCACTCAGACACTCCTACACTCACACACACTGTCACACACACTCACAAACCCACGCAATCACGCAGATTTCGGCAAAATCACACACCTACACACACAGGCTCCCTCACACACAATCACACACACTCACACACAATCACACAAATCATATACACATTCTCACACTCACACACACTCACACAACTACACACACTCACAGAGTCACATGCACTCACGCCCTCACTAAAACGGTCAAAAACACACACCTGCACACAAAGACGATCAGAAACTAACCCACAAACACAATCACACACAATAACACAATCGTACACACACTCCCACTCTCACTCCCACTCACACTTACACACACACACTCACACACACACATATATTAACCACAAAGGCCCTCAAAGAGAAACACCTACACTCAAACGCTCACACACACTCTCACACACCCACACAAAATCACGAAGTCTGAGACACTGTTTCACACACTCACACACATACACACAGACACATTCACTCACATTCTCACACACAATCACAAAAACTCAGACACAATCACACACCCGTATACACA
>NW_026644951.1:0-50380 GCF_030020395.1 Manis pentadactyla | reverse complement strand
TAGAGGATATTATGCTCAGCGAAATAAGCCAAGCGGAGAGAGAGAAATACCAAATGATTTCACCCATCTGTGGAGTATAAGAACAAGGCAAAAAACTGAAGGAACCAAACAGCAGCAGAATCACAGAACCCAAGAATGGACTAACAGGTACCAAAAGGGAAAGGGACTGGGGAGGATGGGTGGGTAGGGAGGGATTTGTGGGGGTGCGGGGGGGAGAAGAAAGGGGTATTATGATTAGCATGCATAATGGGGGAGGTGGGAGAAAGGGGAGGGCTGCACAGCACAGAGACGGGCAGGCAGCGATTCGACAACCATTGTGCTGTGCTCATGGACAGTGACTGTAACGGGGTTGGTGGGGGACGACCTGGTCTAGGGGAGAGCCTAGTAAACATAATATTCTTAATGTAATTGTAGATTAATGATAACAAGAAAGAAAGAAAGAAGAAAGAAAGAAAGAAAGAAGGAAAGAAAGAAAGAAAGAAAGAAAGAAAGAAAGAAAGAAAGAAAGAAAGAAGAAAGAAAGAAAGAAAGAAAGAAAGAAAGAAGGAAAGAAAGAAAGAAAGAAAGAAAAGGGGGAATTACTCCCTGATAGGATCAAAGTAACTGTAAATCAACGATTAATGCACGCCTTAAGTGTCCTTAATTTTGATCACTTAAAGGGTGTCAGATGATCAGCTATGGAAACACATTTCTCTGATAGTATTCCTTACTCTTCAAAGAAAGAAAAAAGCAGTTCCTGTGTGGTGATCTTCACAATGGTTTAAAGGTCATGTCAGAGTGTGGGCAAAGGGTTTGTTTGTGTTTATACAGAGGATCAAAGCCTAACTTGGCTACCCGGAAAACGAATTAAGATACGATACGAAGAAGAACTTCCAACATCAACGTTCTCTGGAAGAGTCACTCCAGAAGATGATTGATCGTCAAGAAACTTCAACAAAGATCCTGGCGCTGTTGCAGTTGTAGCTGCATTCATCCCACCGGTTCTGGGCCTTGCCATTGGAACGAAGAAGGAGATATCCAAGCTGGCCTGTGCATAAAGTAAAACAACAAATTTGACTGGATCCATATATACTGTTGCAACTCGAACACGAATTAGGGGAAGTGCAGGTTGCGGCACTCCAAAATCTTGCGACTCTACTGTTAAAAGAACATATGGAATGTGAGCAGTTCCCAGGAATGTGTTGTTTCAATTTGTCTGATTTTTTTCTCAAACTATTCAAATTCAGTTAGACAATGTCCCTCGTGTCACTGGTAAGTTTTCACAAATCCTAGGGTGCCTAGCTGTGTTTTTTTTTTTTTTTTTTTTTGGCTTCACTGGAGATGGCTGGTAATGGTAGGTCTGCTCTGGTTACGTAGCTGTATTCCTATTGTGTTAACGTGTGTATGCAATTTAATTAGTAGTTTAAAACCTATATACGTGCTTATGTTACTCTACAAGAAGATATGTCAAAGAAATCATCGATCTTCCCACGTTTACCTCCCTCTGCTACTTCTAGAGCCTCGCCTCTTCCTTAATAATTACAACCCTTCAGTAGAATTCGTGCCTCATAACGAAATTACCGAGTATCATAATTCTTCCGAGTGGTGAAGATACCTCAAGACAAATGCTGGGCATGAAGGCCACAGGGCATGGATCTGCAAAGAAGTAAAACGCTAACCTTTTCACACAATATTGCTCCTCTCTCACTTAACCAACTTTCCATTTCCTGCATGGCCCTGGAAGATGACTGGTTAGCCAGAGACGGGTAAGACTCCTCAAGGGAGGGACAACCTAAGACAGGCACAGTCGCAGGGGGGCCATCAGGTGAGAAATTGGGGATCAACAGAGGTGAGGCTTAGAACCCCACGCCACCCCTGTTTAGAGAGAAATCTTCTGCATCCGTGGATGTTTTGTTGCCCCTGTCTAGCTTGGATTAATACTTAGTCTATAGGCACACACCTGATCATCTACATTTGCCCTCTTACAGCACTAAACGATGTTTTCTACCTTTCTCTTGCATCTACCTACCACGTCAGCATTTTATTAAAAATTAATAATAATAACAATAATAATAAGGGAGAAATGTGGAAATCACATACAAATCAAGTATAAAAATCAAACGAATATTCATATTTGACCTGACTGTTTATAGTTCATAATGCGTGATCAAAACCGAAAGTTTCTGTGATGACTGCCCTTGCACTCTTCACCATGTAAGAATTCAACATCCATTCACGGTACAAACTCTCAACAAAAAAGGGCACGGAGGGCAAGTACCTCAACATAATGAAGGCCATATATGATAAACCCACAGCCAGCACTGTCCTGAAACGGCGAG
This sequence comes from Manis pentadactyla, assembly GCF_030020395.1. Taxonomy (NCBI): domain Eukaryota; kingdom Metazoa; phylum Chordata; class Mammalia; order Pholidota; family Manidae; genus Manis; species Manis pentadactyla. The sequence goes on along the minus strand of NW_026644951.1, from coordinate 48,062 downwards.
AAGCTGAAAGATTTTTCCACTGAGACCGGGAAGAGGACAGGGATGCCCACCCACTCTCCCCACCGTTATCTAACATAGTACTGGAGGCCTTAGCCACGGCAGTCAGAGAAAACAAACAAATACAGGGAATCCAGATTGGTAAAGAAGAAGTTAAACTGTCACAATTTGCAGATGACATGATACTGTACATAAGAACCCTAAAGACAACACTCGAAGACGACTAGGAACTAGTATCGGAATCCAGCAAAGTTGCAGGATACAGAATTAACACACAGAAATATGTAGCTTTCCTATACACTACCAGTGAACTAATAGAAAGAGAAATCAGGAAAACAATTCCATTCACAGTAGCATCAGAAAGAATGAAATACCTAGGAATAAACCTTACCAAGGAAGTGAAAGACCTATACCCTGAAAACTACCAGTCACACTTATGAGAAATTAAAGGGGACACTAACAAACGGAAACTCGTCCCATGCTCGTGGCTAGGAAGAATTAATATCGTCAAAATGGCCATCCTGCCCAAGGCAATATACAGATTTGATTCAATCCCTATCACATTACCAGCAACATTCTTCAACGAACTGGATCAAATAGTTCAAACATTCATAAGGAGACACAAAAGACCCGAATAGCCAAAGCGATACTGAGAAAGAAGAATAAAGCAGGGGGGATCTCACTCCCCAACTTCAAGCTCTAACTGCAAAGCCATAGTAATCAAGGCAATTTGATCCTGACACAAGAACAGAGCCACAGACCAGTGGAACAGATTAGAGACTCCAGACATTAACCCCAACATATATGGTCAAATGACAGTTGATAAAGGAGCCATAGACATACCATAGCGAAATGACAGTCTCTTCAACAGATGGCGCTGGCAAAACCGGACAGCTACATGTAGGGAGAACGAAACTGGATAACGGTCTAACCCCATACACAAAAGTCAATTCAAAGTGGATCAAAGACCTGAATGTAAGTCAGGAAACCATAAAACTCTTGGGAAAGAAACGTAGGCAAAATCCTCTTAGACATAAACATGAGTGTCCTCTTCTTGAACATATCTCCCCGTGCAAGGAAAACAACAGCAATGATGAACAAGTGGGACTATATTAAGCTGAAAAGCTTCTGTGCAGCAAAAGACACCATCAATAGAACCAAAAGGTACCCTACAGTATGGGAGAATACATTTGTAAATGACAGATCCGATAAAGGCTGGACGTCCAAAATGTATAAAGAGCTCACCCTCGTCAACAAACAAAAAAACAAATAACCCATTTTTTAAAATGGGCAGAGGAACTCAACAGACAGTTCTCCAGAAGAGACATACAGACGGCCAACAGACACATGAAGAGATGCCCCACGTCGCTTGTCGTCAGAGAAATGCAAATTAAAACCACAGTGAGTTATCACCTCACACAAGTAAGGATCGCCATCGTCGGAAAGACAAACAACAACAAATATTGGCGAGGTTGGGAAGAAAGGGGAGCCCTCCTACGCTGCTGGCGGGAATGAAATTAGTCCAACCACCGTGGAGAGCAGTATGGAGGGTCCTCAAAAGGCTCAAAATAGACTTACCGTTTGACCCAGGAATTCCACTCCTAGGAACTTAGCCTAAGAACGCAGCACTCAAGTTTGGAAAAGACAGACGCACCCCTATGTTTATCGCAGCACCATTTACAATAGCCAAGAATTGGAAGCAACCCAAGTGTCCATCAGTAGATGACCGGATAAAGAAGATGTGGTACATATACACAATGGAATATTACTCAGCCACAAGGAGAAAACAGATCCGACCATTTGCAACAACATGGATGGTGCTAGAGGATATTATGCTCAGCGAAATAAGCCAAGCGGAGAGAGAGAAATACCAAATGATTTCACCCATCTGTGGAGTATAAGAACAAGGCAAAAAACTGAAGGAACCAAACAGCAGCAGAATCACAGAACCCAAGAATGGACTAACAGGTACCAAAAGGGAAAGGGACTGGGGAGGATGGGTGGGTAGGGAGGGATTTGTGGGGGTGCGGGGGGGAGAAGAAAGGGGTATTATGATTAGCATGCATAATGGGGGAGGTGGGAGAAAGGGGAGGGCTGCACAGCACAGAGACGGGCAGGCAGCGATTCGACAACCATTGTGCTGTGCTCATGGACAGTGACTGTAACGGGGTTGGTGGGGGACGACCTGGTCTAGGGGAGAGCCTAGTAAACATAATATTCTTAATGTAATTGTAGATTAATGATAACAAGAAAGAAAGAAAGAAGAAAGAAAGAAAGAAAGAAGGAAAGAAAGAAAGAAAGAAAGAAAGAAAGAAAGAAAGAAAGAAAGAAAGAAAGAAAGAAAGAAAGAAAGAAAGAAAGAAGGAAAGAAAGAAAGAAAGAAAGAAAAGGGGGAATTACTCCCTGATAGGATCAAAGTAACTGTAAATCAACGATTAATGCACGCCTTAAGTGTCCTTAATTTTGATCACTTAAAGGGTGTCAGATGATCAGCTATGGAAACACATTTCTCTGATAGTATTCCTTACTCTTCAAAGAAAGAAAAAAGCAGTTCCTGTGTGGTGATCTTCACAATGGTTTAAAGGTCATGTCAGAGTGTGGGCAAAGGGTTTGTTTGTGTTTATACAGAGGATCAAAGCCTAACTTGGCTACCCGGAAAACGAATTAAGATACGATACGAAGAAGAACTTCCAACATCAACGTTCTCTGGAAGAGTCACTCCAGAAGATGATTGATCGTCAAGAAACTTCAACAAAGATCCTGGCGCTGTTGCAGTTGTAGCTGCATTCATCCCACCGGTTCTGGGCCTTGCCATTGGAACGAAGAAGGAGATATCCAAGCTGGCCTGTGCATAAAGTAAAACAACAAATTTGACTGGATCCATATATACTGTTGCAACTCGAACACGAATTAGGGGAAGTGCAGGTTGCGGCACTCCAAAATCTTGCGACTCTACTGTTAAAAGAACATATGGAATGTGAGCAGTTCCCAGGAATGTGTTGTTTCAATTTGTCTGATTTTTTTCTCAAACTATTCAAATTCAGTTAGACAATGTCCCTCGTGTCACTGGTAAGTTTTCACAAATCCTAGGGTGCCTAGCTGTGTTTTTTTTTTTTTTTTTTTTTGGCTTCACTGGAGATGGCTGGTAATGGTAGGTCTGCTCTGGTTACGTAGCTGTATTCCTATTGTGTTAACGTGTGTATGCAATTTAATTAGTAGTTTAAAACCTATATACGTGCTTATGTTACTCTACAAGAAGATATGTCAAAGAAATCATCGATCTTCCCACGTTTACCTCCCTCTGCTACTTCTAGAGCCTCGCCTCTTCCTTAATAATTACAACCCTTCAGTAGAATTCGTGCCTCATAACGAAATTACCGAGTATCATAATTCTTCCGAGTGGTGAAGATACCTCAAGACAAATGCTGGGCATGAAGGCCACAGGGCATGGATCTGCAAAGAAGTAAAACGCTAACCTTTTCACACAATATTGCTCCTCTCTCACTTAACCAACTTTCCATTTCCCTGCATGGCCCTGGAAGATGACTGGTTAGCCAGAGACGGGTAAGACTCCTCAAGGGAGGGACAACCTAAGACAGGCACAGTCGCAGGGGGGCCATCAGGTGAGAAATTGGGGATCAACAGAGGTGAGGCTTAGAACCCCACGCCACCCCTGTTTAGAGAGAAATCTTCTGCATCCGTGGATGTTTTGTTGCCCCTGTCTAGCTTGGATTAATACTTAGTCTATAGGCACACACCTGATCATCTACATTTGCCCTCTTACAGCACTAAACGATGTTTTCTACCTTTCTCTTGCATCTACCTACCACGTCAGCATTTTATTAAAAATTAATAATAATAACAATAATAATAAGGGAGAAATGTGGAAATCACATACAAATCAAGTATAAAAATCAAACGAATATTCATATTTGACCTGACTGTTTATAGTTCATAATGCGTGATCAAAACCGAAAGTTTCTGTGATGACTGCCCTTGCACTCTTCACCATGTAAGAATTCAACATCCATTCACGGTACAAACTCTCAACAAAAAAGGGCACGGAGGGCAAGTACCTCAACATAATGAAGGCCATATATGATAAACCCACAGCCAGCACTGTCCTGAAACGGCGAGAAGCTGAAAGATTTTTCCACTGAGACCGGGAAGAGGACAGGGATGCCCACCCACTCTCCCCACCGTTATCTAACATAGTACTGGAGGCCTTAGCCACGGCAGTCAGAGAAAACAAACAAATACAGGGAATCCAGATTGGTAAAGAAGAAGTTAAACTGTCACAATTTGCAGATGACATGATACTGTACATAAGAACCCTAAAGACAACACTCGAAGACGACTAGGAACTAGTATCGGAATCCAGCAAAGTTGCAGGATACAGAATTAACACACAGAAATATGTAGCTTTCCTATACACTACCAGTGAACTAATAGAAAGAGAAATCAGGAAAACAATTCCATTCACAGTAGCATCAGAAAGAATGAAATACCTAGGAATAAACCTTACCAAGGAAGTGAAAGACCTATACCCTGAAAACTACCAGTCACACTTATGAGAAATTAAAGGGGACACTAACAAACGGAAACTCGTCCCATGCTCGTGGCTAGGAAGAATTAATATCGTCAAAATGGCCATCCTGCCCAAGGCAATATACAGATTTGATTCAATCCCTATCACATTACCAGCAACATTCTTCAACGAACTGGATCAAATAGTTCAAACATTCATAAGGAGACACAAAAGACCCGAATAGCCAAAGCGATACTGAGAAAGAAGAATAAAGCAGGGGGGATCTCACTCCCCAACTTCAAGCTCTAACTGCAAAGCCATAGTAATCAAGGCAATTTGATCCTGACACAAGAACAGAGCCACAGACCAGTGGAACAGATTAGAGACTCCAGACATTAACCCCAACATATATGGTCAAATGACAGTTGATAAAGGAGCCATAGACATACCATAGCGAAATGACAGTCTCTTCAACAGATGGCGCTGGCAAAACCGGACAGCTACATGTAGGAGAACGAAACTGGATAACGGTCTAACCCCATACACAAAAGTCAATTCAAAGTGGATCAAAGACCTGAATGTAAGTCAGGAAACCATAAAACTCTTGGGAAAGAAACGTAGGCAAAATCCTCTTAGACATAAACATGAGTGTCCTCTTCTTGAACATATCTCCCCGTGCAAGGAAAACAACAGCAATGATGAACAAGTGGGACTATATTAAGCTGAAAAGCTTCTGTGCAGCAAAAGACACCATCAATAGAACCAAAAGGTACCCTACAGTATGGGAGAATACATTTGTAAATGACAGATCCGATAAAGGCTGGACGTCCAAAATGTATAAAGAGCTCACCCTCGTCAACAAACAAAAAAACAAATAACCCATTTTTTAAAATGGGCAGAGGAACTCAACAGACAGTTCTCCAGAAGAGACATACAGACGGCCAACAGACACATGAAGAGATGCCCCACGTCGCTTGTCGTCAGAGAAATGCAAATTAAAACCACAGTGAGTTATCACCTCACACAAGTAAGGATCGCCATCGTCGGAAAGACAAACAACAACAAATATTGGCGAGGTTGGGAAGAAAGGGGAGCCCTCCTACGCTGCTGGCGGGAATGAAATTAGTCCAACCACCGTGGAGAGCAGTATGGAGGGTCCTCAAAAGGCTCAAAATAGACTTACCGTTTGACCCAGGAATTCCACTCCTAGGAACTTAGCCTAAGAACGCAGCACTCAAGTTTGGAAAAGACAGACGCACCCCTATGTTTATCGCAGCACCATTTACAATAGCCAAGAATTGGAAGCAACCCAAGTGTCCATCAGTAGATGACCGGATAAAGAAGATGTGGTACATATACACAATGGAATATTACTCAGCCACAAGGAGAAAACAGATCCGACCATTTGCAACAACATGGATGGTGCTAGAGGATATTATGCTCAGCGAAATAAGCCAAGCGGAGAGAGAGAAATACCAAATGATTTCACCCATCTGTGGAGTATAAGAACAAGGCAAAAAACTGAAGGAACCAAACAGCAGCAGAATCACAGAACCCAAGAATGGACTAACAGGTACCAAAAGGGAAAGGGACTGGGGAGGATGGGTGGGTAGGGAGGGATTTGTGGGGGTGCGGGGGGGAGAAGAAAGGGGTATTATGATTAGCATGCATAATGGGGGAGGTGGGAGAAAGGGGAGGGCTGCACAGCACAGAGACGGGCAGGCAGCGATTCGACAACCATTGTGCTGTGCTCATGGACAGTGACTGTAACGGGGTTGGTGGGGGACGACCTGGTCTAGGGGAGAGCCTAGTAAACATAATATTCTTAATGTAATTGTAGATTAATGATAACAAGAAAGAAAGAAAGAAGAAAGAAAGAAAGAAAGAAGGAAAGAAAGAAAGAAAGAAAGAAAGAAAGAAAGAAAGAAAGAAAGAAAGAAAGAAAGAAAGAAAGAAAGAAAGAAGGAAAGAAAGAAAGAAAGAAAGAAAAGGGGGAATTACTCCCTGATAGGATCAAAGTAACTGTAAATCAACGATTAATGCACGCCTTAAGTGTCCTTAATTTTGATCACTTAAAGGGTGTCAGATGATCAGCTATGGAAACACATTTCTCTGATAGTATTCCTTACTCTTCAAAGAAAGAAAAAAGCAGTTCCTGTGTGGTGATCTTCACAATGGTTTAAAGGTCATGTCAGAGTGTGGGCAAAGGGTTTGTTTGTGTTTATACAGAGGATCAAAGCCTAACTTGGCTACCCGGAAAACGAATTAAGATACGATACGAAGAAGAACTTCCAACATCAACGTTCTCTGGAAGAGTCACTCCAGAAGATGATTGATCGTCAAGAAACTTCAACAAAGATCCTGGCGCTGTTGCAGTTGTAGCTGCATTCATCCCACCGGTTCTGGGCCTTGCCATTGGAACGAAGAAGGAGATATCCAAGCTGGCCTGTGCATAAAGTAAAACAACAAATTTGACTGGATCCATATATACTGTTGCAACTCGAACACGAATTAGGGGAAGTGCAGGTTGCGGCACTCCAAAATCTTGCGACTCTACTGTTAAAAGAACATATGGAATGTGAGCAGTTCCCAGGAATGTGTTGTTTCAATTTGTCTGATTTTTTTCTCAAACTATTCAAATTCAGTTAGACAATGTCCCTCGTGTCACTGGTAAGTTTTCACAAATGCCTAGGGTGTCTAGCTGTGTTTTTTTTTTTTTTTTTTTTTTTGGCTTCACTGGAGATGGCTGGTAATGGTAGGTCTGCTCTGGTTACGTAGCTGTATTCCTATTGTGTTAACGTGTGTATGCAATTTAATTAGTAGTTTAAAACCTATATACGTGCTTATGTTACTCTACAAGAAGATATGTCAAAGAAATCATGGATCTTCCCACGTTTTCCTCCCTCTGCTACTTCTAGAGCCTCGCCTCTTCCTTCCTAATTACAACCCTTCAGTAGAATTCGTGCCTCATAACGAAATTACCGAGTATCATAATTCTTCCGAGTGGTGAAGATACCTCAAGACAAATGCTGGGCATGAAGGCCACAGGGCATGGATCTGCAAAGAAGTAAAACGCTAACCTTTTCACACAATATTGCTCCTCTCTCACTTAACCAACTTTCCACTTCCCTGCATGGCCCTGGAAGATGACTGGTTAGCCAGAGACGGGTAAGACTCCTCAAGGGAGGGACAACCTAAGACAGGCACAGTCGCAGGGGGGCCATCAGGTGAGAAATTGGGGATCAACAGAGGTGAGGCTTAGAACCCCACGCCACCCCTGTTTAGAGAGAAATCTTCTGCATCCGTGGATGTTTTGTTGCCCCTGTCTAGCTTGGATTAATACTTAGTCTATAGGCACACACCTGATCATCTACATTTGCCCTCTTACAGCACTAAACGATGTTTTCTACCTTTCTCTTGCATCTACCTACCACGTCAGCATTTTATTAAAAATTAATAATAATAACAATAATAATAAGGGAGAAATGTGGAAATCACATACAAATCAAGTATAAAAATCAAACGAATATTCATATTTGACCTGACTGTTTATAGTTCATAAAGCGTGATCAAAACCGAAAGTTTCTGTGATGACTGCCCTTGCACTCTTCACCATGTAAGAATTCAACATCCATTCACGGTACAAACTCTCAACAAAAAAGGGCACGGAGGGCAAGTACCTCAACATAATGAAGGCCATATATGATAAACCCACAGCCAGCACTGTCCTGAAACGGTGAGAAGCTGAAAGATTTTTCCACTGAGACCGGGAAGAGGACAGGGATGCCCACCCACTCTCCCCACCGTTATCTAACATAGTACTGGAGGCCTTAGCCACGGCAGTCAGAGAAAACAAACAAATACAGGGAATCCAGATTGGTAAAGAAGAAGTTAAACTGTCACAATTTGCAGATGACATGATATTGTACATAAGAACCCTAAAGACAACACTCGAAGACGACTAGAAACTAGTATCGGAATCCAGCAAAGTTGCAGTATACAGAATTAACACACAGAAATATGTAGCTTTCCTATACACTACCAGTGAACTAATAGAAAGAGAAATCAGGAAAACAATTCCATTCACAGTAGCATCAGAAAGAATGAAATACCTAGGAATAAACCTTACCAAGGAAGTGAAAGACCTATACCCTGAAAACTACCAGTCACACTTATGAGAAATTAAAGGGGACACTAACAAACGGAAACTCGTCCCATGCTCGTGGCTAGGAAGAATTAATATCGTCAAAATGGCCATCCTGCCCAAGGCAATATACAGATTTGATTCAATCCCTATCACATTACCAGCAACATTCTTCAACGAACTGGATCAAATAGTTCAAACATTCATAAGGAGACACAAAAGACCCGAATAGCCAAAGCGATACTGAGAAAGAAGAATAAAGCAGGGGGGATCTCACTCCCCAACTTCAAGCTCTAACTGCAAAGCCATAGTAATCAAGGCAATTTGATCCTGACACAAGAACAGAGCCACAGACCAGTGGAACAGATTAGAGACTCCAGACATTAACCCCAACATATATGGTCAAATGACAGTTGATAAAGGAGCCATGGACATACCATGGCGAAATGACAGTCTCTTCAACAGATGGCGCTGGCAAAACCGGACAGCTACATGTAGGAGAACGAAACTGGATAACGGTCTAACCCCATACACAAAAGTCAATTCAAAGTGGATCAAAGACCTGAATGTAAGTCAGGAAACCATAAAACTCTTGGGAAAAAAACGTAGGCAAAATCCTCTTAGACATAAACATGAGTGTCCTCTTCTTGAACATATCTCCCCGTGCAAGGAAAACAACAGCAATGATGAACAAGTGGGACTATATTAAGCTGAAAAGCTTCTGTGCAGTAAAAGACACCATCAATAGAACCAAAAGGTACCCTACAGTATGGGAGAATACATTTGTAAATGACAGATCCGATAAAGGCTGGACGTCCAAAATGTATAAAGAGCTCACCCTCGTCAACAAACAAAAAAACAAATAACCCATTTTTTAAAATGGGCAGAGGAACTCAACAGACAGTTCTCCAGAAGAGACATACAGACGGCCAACAGACACATGAAGAGATGCCCCACGTCGCTTGTCGTCAGAGAAATGCAAATTAAAACCACAGTGAGTTATCACCTCACACAAGTAAGGATCGCCATCGTCGGAAAGACAAACAACAACAAATATTGGCGAGGTTGGGAAGAAAGGGGAGCCCTCCTACGCTGCTGGCGGGAATGAAATTAGTCCAACCACCGTGGAGAGCAGTATGGAGGGTCCTCAAAAGGCTCAAAATAGACTTACCGTTTGACCCAGGAATTCCACTCCTAGGAACTTAGCCTAAGAACGCAGCACTCAAGTTTGGAAAAGACAGACGCACCCCTATGTTTATCGCAGCACCATTTACAATAGCCAAGAATTGGAAGCAACCCAAGTGTCCATCAGTAGATGACCGGATAAAGAAGATGTGGTACATATACACAATGGAATATTACTCAGCCACAAGGAGAAAACAGATCCGACCATTTGCAACAACATGGATGGTGCTAGAGGATATTATGCTCAGCGAAATAAGCCAAGCGGAGAGAGAGAAATACCAAATGATTTCACCCATCTGTGGAGTATAAGAACAAGGCAAAAAACTGAAGGAAACAAACAGCAGCAGAATCACAGAACCCAAGAATGGACTAACAGGTACCAAAAGGGAAAGGGACTGGGGAGGATGGGTGGGTAGGGAGGGATTTGTGGGGGGGCGGGGGGGAGAAGAAAGGTGTATTATGATTAGCATGCGTAATGCGGGAGGTGGGAGAAAGGGGAGGGCTGCACAGCACAGAGACGGGCAGGCAGCGATTCGACAACCATTGTGCTGTGCTCATGGACAGTGACTGTAACGGGGTTGGTGGGGGACGACCTGGTCTAGGGGAGAGCCTAGTAAACATAATATTCTTAATGTAATTTTAGATTAATGATAACAAGAAAGAAAGAAAGAAGAAAGAAAGAAAGAAAGAAGGAAAGAAAGAAAGAAAGAAAGAAAGAAAGAAAGAAAGAAAGAAAGAAAGAAAGAAAGAAAGAAAGAAAGAAAGAAAGAAAGAAAGAAAGAAGGAAAGAAAGAAAGAAAGAAAGAAAAGGGGGAATTACTCCCTGATAGGACCAAAGTAACTGTAAATCAACGATTAATGCACGCCTTAAGTGTCCTTAATTTTGATCACTTAAAGGGTGTCAGATGATCAGCTATGGAAACACATTTCTCTGATAGTATTCCTTACTCTTCAAAGAAAGAAAAAAGCAGTTCCTGTGTGGTGATCTTCACAATGGTTTAAAGGTCATGTCAGAGTGTGGGCAAAGGGTTTGTTTGTGTTTATACAGAGGATCAAAGCCTAACTTGGCTACCCGGAAAACGAATTAAGATACGATACGAAGAAGAACTTCCAACATCAACGTTCTCTGGAAGAGTCACTCCAGAAGATGATTGATCGTCAAGAAACTTCAACAAAGATCCTGGCGCTGTTGCAGTTGTAGCTGCATTCATCCCACCGGTTCTGGGCCTTGCCATTGGAACGAAGAAGGAGATATCCAAGCTGGCCTGTGCATAAAGTAAAACAACAAATTTGACTGGATCCATATATACTGTTGCAACTCGAACACGAATTAGGGGAAGTGCAGGTTGCGGCACTCCAAAATCTTGCGACTCTACTGTTAAAAGAACATATGGAATGTGAGCAGTTCCCAGGAATGTGTTGTTTCAATTTGTCTGATTTTTTTCTCAAACTATTCAAATTCAGTTAGACAATGTCCCTCGTGTCACTGGTAAGTTTTCACAAATGCCTAGGGTGCCTAGCTGTGTTTTTTTTTTTTTTTTTTTTTTTGTCTTCACTGGAGATGGCTGGTAATGGTAGGTCTGCTCTGGTTACGTAGCTGTATTCCTATTGTGTTAACGTGTGTATGCAATTTAATTAGTAGTTTAAAACCTATATACGTGCTTATGTTACTCTACAAGAAGATATGTCAAAGAAATCATGGATCTTCCCACGTTTTCCTCCCTCTGCTACTTCTAGAGCCTCGCCTCTTCCTTCCTAATTACAACCCTTCAGTAGAATTCGTGCCTCATAACAAAATTACCGAGTATCATAATTCTTCCGAGTGTTGAAGATACCTCAAGACAAATGATGGGCATGAAGGCCACAGGGCATGGATCTGCAAAGAAGTAAAACGCTAACCTTTTCACACAATATTGCTCCTCTCTCACTTAACCAACTTTCCATATCCCTGCATGGCCCTGGAAGATGACTGGTTAGCCAGAGACGGGTAAGACTCCTCAAGGGAGGGACAACCTAAGACAGGCACAGTCGCAGGGGGGCCATCAGGTGAGAAATTGGGGATCAACAGAGGTGAGGCTTAGAACCCCACGCCACCCCTGTTTAGAGAGAAATCTTCTGCATCCGTGGATGTTTTGTTGCCCCTGTCTAGCTTGGATTAATACTTAGTCTATAGGCACACACCTGATCATCTACATTTGCCCTCTTACAGCACTAAACGATGTTTTCTACCTTTCTCTTGCATCTACCTACCACGTCAGCATTTTATTAAAAATTAATAATAATAACAATAATAATAAGGGAGAAATGTGGAAATCACATACAAATCAAGTATAAAAATCGAACGAATATTCATATTTGACCTGACTGTTTATAGTTCATAATGCGTGATCAAAACCGAAAGTTTCTGTGATGACTGCCCTTGCACTCTTCACCATGTAAGAATTCAACATCCATTCACGGTACAAACTCTCAACAAAAAAGGGCACGGAGGGCAAGTACCTCAACATAATGAAGGCCATATATGATAAACCCACAGCCAGCACTGTCCTGAAACGGCGAGAAGCTGAAAGATTTTTCCACTGAGACCGGGAAGAGGACAGGGATGCCCACCCACTCTCCCCACCGTTATCTAACATAGTACTGGAGGCCTTAGCCACGGCAGTCAGAGAAAACAAACAAATACAGGGAATCCAGATTGGTAAAGAAGAAGTTAAACTGTCACAATTTGCAGATGACAAGATATTGTACATAAGAACCCTAAAGACAACACTCGAAGACGACTAGAAACTAGTATCGGAATCCAGCAAAGTTGCAGGATACAGAATTAACACACAGAAATATGTAGCTTTCCTATACACTACCAGTGAACTAATAGAAAGAGAAATCAGGAAAACAATTCCATTCACAGTAGCATCAGAAAGAATGAAATACCTAGGAATAAACCTTACCAAGGAAGTGAAAGACCTATACCCTGAAAACTACCAGTCACACTTATGAGAAATTAAAGGGGACACTAACAAACGGAAACTCGTCCCATGCTCGTGGCTAGGAAGAATTAATATCGTCAAAATGGCCATCCTGCCCAAGGCAATATACAGATTTGATTCAATCCCTATCACATTACCAGCAACATTCTTCAACGAACTGGATCAAATAGTTCAAACATTCATAAGGAGACACAAAAGACCCGAATAGCCAAAGCGATACTGAGAAAGAAGAATAAAGCAGGGGGGATCTCACTCCCCAACTTCAAGCTCTAACTGCAAAGCCATAGTAATCAAGGCAATTTGATCCTGACACAAGAACAGAGCCACAGACCAGTGGAACAGATTAGAGACTCCAGACATTAACCCCAACATATATGGTCAAATGACAGTTGATAAAGGAGCCATGGACATACCATGGCGAAATGACAGTCTCTTCAACAGATGGCGCTGGCAAAACCGGACAGCTACATGTAGGAGAACGAAACTGGATAACGGTCTAACCCCATACACAAAAGTCAATTCAAAGTGGATCAAAGACCTGAATGTAAGTCAGGAAACCATAAAACTCTTGGGAAAAAAACGTAGGCAAAATCCTCTTAGACATAAACATGAGTGTCCTCTTCTTGAACATATCTCCCCGTGCAAGGAAAACAACAGCAATGATGAACAAGTGGGACTATATTAAGCTGAAAAGCTTCTGTGCAGCAAAAGGCACCATCAATAGAACCAAAAGGTACCCTACAGTATGGGAGAATACATTTGTAAATGACAGATCCGATAAAGGCTGGACGTCCAAAATGTATAAAGAGCTCACCCTCGTCAACAAACAAAAAAAACAAATAACCCATTTTTTAAAATGGGCAGAGGAACTCAACAGACAGTTCTCCAGAAGAGACATACAGACGGCCAACAGACACATGAAGAGATGCCCCACGTCGCTTGTCGTCAGAGAAATGCAAATTAAAACCACAGTGAGTTATCACCTCACACAAGTAAGGATCGCCATCGTCGGAAAGACAAACAACAACAAATATTGGCGAGGTTGGGAAGAAAGGGGAGCCCTCCTACGCTGCTGGCGGGAATGAAATTAGTCCAACCACCGTGGAGAGCTGTATGGAGGGTCCTCAAAAGGCTCAAAATAGACTTACCGTTTGACCCAGGAATTCCACTCCTAGGAACTTAGCCTAAGAACGCAGCACTCAAGTTTGGAAAAGACAGACGCACCCCTATGTTTATCGCAGCACCATTTACAATAGCCAAGAATTGGAAGCAACCCAAGTGTCCATCAGTAGATGACCGGATAAAGAAGACATATACACAATGGAATATTACTCAGCCACAAGGAGAAAACAGATCCGACCATTTGCAACAACATGGATGGAGCTAGAGGATATTATGCTCAGCGAAATAAGCCAAGCGGAGAGAGAGAAATACCAAATGATTTCACCCATCTGTGGAGTATAAGAACAAGGCAAAAAACTGAAGGAACCAAACAGCAGCAGAATCACAGAACCCAAGAATGGACTAACAGGTACCAAAAGGGAAAGGGACTGGGGAGGATGGGTGGGTAGGGAGGGATTTGTGGGGGGGCGGGGGGGAGAAGAAAGGGGGTATTATGATTAGCATGCATAATGGGGGAGGTGGGAGAAAGGGGAGGGCTGCACAGCACAGAGACGGGCAGGCAGCGATTCGACAACCATTGTGCTGTGCTCATGGACAGTGACTGTAACGGGGTTGGTGGGGGACGAACTGGTCTAGGGGAGAGCCTAGTAAACATAATATTCTTAATGTAATTGTAGATTAATGATAACAAGAAAGAAAGAAAGAAGAAAGAAAGAAAGAAAGAAAGAAAGAAAGAAAGAAAGAAAGAAAGAAAGAAAGAAAGAAAGAAAGAAAGAAAGAAAGAAAGAAAGAAAGGAAAGAAGGAAAGAAATAAAGAAAGAAAGAAAAGGGGGAATTACTCCCTGATAGGATCAAAGTAACTGTAAATCAACGATTAATGCACGCCTTAAGTGTCCTTAATTTTGATCACTTAAAGGGTGTCAGATGATCAGCTATGGAAACACATTTCTCTGATAGTATTCCTTACTCTTCAAAGAAAGAAAAAAGCAGTTCCTGTGTGGTGATCTTCACAATGGTTTAAAGGTCACGTCAGAGTGTGGGCAAAGGGTTTGTTTGTGTTTATACAGAGGATCAAAGCCTAACTTGGCTACCCGGGAAACGAATTAAGATACGATACAAAGAAGAACTTCCAACATCAACGTTCTCTGGAAGAGTCACTCCAGAAGATGATTGATCGTCAAGAAACTTCAACAAAGATCCTGGCGCTGTTGCAGTTGTAGCTGCATTCATCCCACCGGTTCTGGGCCTTGCCATTGGAACGAAGAAGGAGATATCCAAGCTGGCCTGTGCATAAAGTAAAACAACAAATTTGACTGGATCCATATATACTGTTGCAACTCGAACACGAATTAGGGGAAGTGCAGGTTGCGGCACTCCAAAATCTTGCGACTCTACTGTTAAAAGAACATATGGAATGTGAGCAGTTCCCAGGAATGTGTTGTTTCAATTTGTCTGATTTTTTTCTCAAACTATTCAAATTCAGTTAGACAATGTCCCTCGTGTCACTGGTAAGTTTTCACAAATGCCTAGGGTGCCTAGCTGTTTTTTTTTTTTTTTTTTTTTTTTTTGGCTTCACTGGAGATGGCTGGTAATGGTAGGTCTGCTCTGGTTACGTAGCTGTATTCCTATTGTGTTAACGTGTGTATGCAATTTAATTAGTAGTTTAAAACCTATATACGTGCTTATGTTACTCTACAAGAAGATATGTCAAAGAAATCATGGATCTTCCCACGTTTTCCTCCCTCTGCTACTTCTAGAGCCTCGCCTCTTCCTTCCTAATTACAACCCTTCAGTAGAATTCGTGCCTCATAACGAAATTACCGAGTATCATAATTCTTCCGAGTGGTGAAGATACCTCAAGACAAATGCTGGGCATGAAGGCCACAGGGCATGGATCTGCAAAGAAGTAAAACGCTAACCTTTTCACACAATATTGCTCCTCTCTCACTTAACCAACTTTCCATTTCCCTGCATGGCCCTGGAGGATGACTGGTTAGCCAGAGACGGGTAAGACTCCTCAAGGGAGGGACAACCTAAGACAGGCACAGTCGCAGGGGGGCCATCAGGTGAGAAATTGGGGATCAACAGAGGTGAGTCTTAGAACCCCACGCCACCCCTGTTTAGAGAGAAATCTTCTGCATCCGTGGATGTTTTGTTGCCCCTGTCTAGCTTGGATTAATACTTAGTCTATAGGCACACACCTGATCATCTACATTTGCCCTCTTACAGCACTAAACGATGTTTTCTACCTTTCTCTTGCATCTACCTACCACGTCAGCATTTTATTAAAAATTAATAATAATAACAATAATAATAAGGGAGAAATGTGGAAATCACATTCAAATCAAGTATAAAAATCAAACGAATATTCATATTTGACATGACTGTTTATAGTTCATAATGCGTGATCAAAACCGAAAGTTTCTGTGATGACTGCCCTTGCACTCTTCACCATGTAAGAATTCAACATCCATTCACGGTACAAACTCTCAACAAAAAAGGGCACGGAGGGCAAGTACCTCAACATAATGAAGGCCATATATGATAAACCCACAGCCAGCACTGTCCTGAAACGGCGAGAAGCTGAAAGATTTTTCCACTGAGACCGGGAAGAGGACAGGGATGCCCACCCACTCTCCCCACCGTTATCTAACATAGTACTGGAGGCCTTAGCCACGGCAGTCAGAGAAAACAAACAAATACAGGGAATCCAGATTGGTAAAGAAGAAGTTAAACTGTCACAATTTGCAGATGACATGATATTGTACATAAGAACCCTAAAGACAACACTCGAAGACGACTAGGAACTAGTATCGGAATCCAGCAAAGTTGCAGGATACAGAATTAACACACAGAAATATGTAGCTTTCCTATACACTACCAGTGAACTAATAGAAAGAGAAATCAGGAAAACAATTCCATTCACAGTAGCATCAGAAAGAATGAAATACCTAGGAATAAACCTTACCAAGGAAGTGAAAGACCTATACCCTGAAAACTACCAGTCACACTTATGAGAAATTAAAGGGGACACTAACAAACGGAAACTCGTCCCATGCTCGTGGCTAGGAAGAATTAATATCGTCAAAATGGCCATCCTGCCCAAGGCAATATACAGATTTGATTCAATCCCTATCACATTACCAGCAACATTCTTCAACGAACTGGATCAAATAGTTCAAACATTCATAAGGAGACACAAAAGACCCGAATAGCCAAAGCGATACTGAGAAAGAAGAATAAAGCAGGGGGGATCTCACTCCCCAACTTCAAGCTCTAACTGCAAAGCCATAGTAATCAAGGCAATTTGATCCTGACACAAGAACAGAGCCACAGACCAGTGGAACAGATTAGAGACTCCAGACATTAACCCCAACATATATGGTCAAATGACAGGTGATAAAGGAGCCATGGACATACCATGGCGAAATGACAGTCTCTTCAACAGATGGCGCTGGCAAAACCGGACAGCTACATGTAGGAGAACGAAACTGGATAACGGTCTAACCCCATACACAAAAGTCAATTCAAAGTGGATCAAAGACCTGAATGTAAGTCAGGAAACCATAAAACTCTTGGGAAAAAAACGTAGGCAAAATCCTCTTAGACATAAACATGAGTGTCCTCTTCTTGAACATATCTCCCCGTGCAAGGAAAACAACAGCAATGATGAACAAGTGGGACTATATTAAGCTGAAAAGCTTCTGTGAAGCCAAAGACACCATCAATAGAACCAAAAGGTACCCTACAGTATGGGAGAATACATTTTTAAATGACAGATCCGATAAAGGCTGGACGTCCAAAATGTATAAAGAGCTCACCCTCGTCAACAAACAAAAAAACAAATAACCCATTTTTTAAAATGGGCAGAGGAACTCAACAGACAGTTCTCCAGAAGAGACATACAGACGGCCAACAGACACATGAAGAGATGCCCCACGTCGCTTGTCGTCAGAGAAATGCAAATTAAAACCACAGTGAGTTATCACCTCACACAAGTAAGGATCGCCATCGTCGGAAAGACAAACAACAACAAATATTGGCGAGGTTGGGAAGAAAGGGGAGCCCTCCTACGCTGCTGGCGGGAATGAAATTAGTCCAACCACCGTGGAGAGCAGTATGGAGGGTCCTCAAAAGGCTCAAAATAGACTTACCGTTTGACCCAGGAATTCCACTCCTAGGAACTTAGCCTAAGAACGCAGCACTCAAGTTTGGAAAAGACAGACGCACCCCTATGTTTATCGCAGCACCATTTACAATAGCCAAGAATTGGAAGCAACCCAAGTGTCCATCAGTAGATGACCGGATAAAGAAGATGTGGTACATATACACAATGGAATATTACTCAGCCACAAGGAGAAAACAGATCCGACCATTTGCAACAACATGGATGGAGCTAGAGGATATTATGCTCAGCGAAATAAGCCAAGCGGAGAGAGAGAAATACCAAATGATTTCACCCATCTGTGGAGTATAAGAACAAGGCAAAAAACTGAAGGAACCAAACAGCAGCAGAATCACAGAACCCAAGAATGGACTAACAGGTACCAAAAGGGAAAGGGACTGGGGAGGATGGGTGGGTAGGGAGGGATTTGTGGGGGGGCGGGGGGGGAGAAGAAAGGGGGTATTATGATTAGCATGCATAATGGGGGAGGTGGGAGAAAGGGGAGGGCTGCACAGCACAGAGACGGGCAGGCAGCGATTCGACAACCATTGTGCTGTGCTCATGGACAGTGACTGTAACGGGGTTGGTGGGGGACGAACTGGTCTAGGGGAGAGCCTAGTAAACATAATATTCTTAATGTAATTGTAGATTAATGATAACAAGAAAGAAAGAAAGAAGAAAGAAAGAAAGAAAGAAAGAAAGAAAGGAAGAAAGAAAGAAAGAAAGAAAGAAAGAAAGAAAGAAAGAAAGAAAGAAAGAAAGAAAGAAAGAAAGAAAGAAAGAAGGAAAGAAAGAAAGAAAGAAAGAAAAGGGGGAATTACTCCCTGATAGGATCAAAGTAACTGTAAATCAACGATTAATGCACGCCTTAAGTGTCCTTAATTTTGATCACTTAAAGGGTGTCAGATGATCAGCTATGGAAACACATTTCTCTGATAGTATTCCTTACTCTTCAAAGAAAGAAAGAAGCAGTTCCTGTGTGGTGATCTTCACAATGGTTTAAAGGTCACGTCAGTGTGTGGGCAAAGGGTTTGTTTGTGTTTATACAGAGGATCAAAGCCTAACTTGGCTACCCGGAAAACGAATTAAGATACGATACGAAGAAGAACTTCCAACATCAACGTTCTCTGGAAGAGTCACTCCAGAAGATGATTGATCGTCAAGAAACTTCAACAAAGATCCTGGCGCTGTTGCAGTTGTAGCTGCATTCATCCCACCGGTTCTGGGCCTTGCCATTGGAACGAAGAAGGAGATATCCAAGCTGGCCTGTGCATAAAGTAAAACAACAAATTTGACTGGATCCATATATACTGTTGCAACTCGAACACGAATTAGGGGAAGTGCAGGTTGCAGCACTCCAAAATCTTGCGACTCTACTGTTAAAAGAACATATGGAATGTGAGCAGTTCCCAGGAATGTGTTGTTTCAATTTGTCTGATTTTTTTCTCAAACTATTCAAATTCAGTTAGACAATGTCCCTCGTGTCACTGGTAAGTTTTCACAAATGCCTAGGGTACCTAGCTGTTTTTTTTTTTTTTTTTTTTTTTTTTTGTCTTCACTGGAGATGGCTGGTAATGGTAGGTCTGCTCTGGTTACGTAGCTGTATTCCTATTGTGTTAACGTGTGTATGCAATTTAATTAGTAGTTTAAAACCTATATACGTGCTTATGTTACTCTACAAGAAGATATGTCAAAGAAATCATGGATCTTCCCACGTTTTCCTCCCTCTGCTACTTCTAGAGCCTCGCCTCTTCCTTCCTAATTACAACCCTTCAGTAGAATTCGTGCCTCATAACGAAATTACCGAGTATCATAATTCTTCCGAGTGGTGAAGATACCTCAAGACAAATGCTGGGCATGAAGGCCACAGGGCATGGATCTGCAAAGAAGTAAAACGCTAACCTTTTCACACAATATTGCTCCTCTCTCACTTAACCAACTTTCCATATCCCTGCATGGCCCTGGAAGATGACTGGTCTGCCAGAGACGGGTAAGTCTCCTCAAGGGAGGGACAACCTAAGACAGGCACAGTCGCAGGGGGGCCATCAGGTGAGAAATTGGGGATCAACAGAGGTGAGGCTTAGAACCCCACGCCACCCCTGTTTAGAGAGAAATCTTCTGCATCCGTGGATGTTTTGTTGCCCCTGTCTAGCTTGGATTAATACTTAGTCTATAGGCACACACCTGATCATCTACATTTGCCCTCTTACAGCACTAAACGATGTTTTCTACCTTTCTCTTGCATCTACCTACCACGTCAGCATTTTATTAAAAATTAATAATAATAACAATAATAATAAGGGAGAAATGTGGAAATCACATACAAATCAAGTATAAAAATCAAACGAATATTCATATTTAACATGACTGTTTATAGTTCATAATGCGTGATCAAAACCGAAAGTTTCTGTGATGACTGCCCTTGCACTCTTCACCATGTAAGAATTCAACATCCATTCACGGTACAAACTCTCAACAAAAAAGGGCACGGAGGGCAAGTACCTCAACATAATGAAGGCCATATATGATAAACCCACAGGCAGCACTGTCCTGAAACGGCGAGAAGCTGAAAGATTTTTCCACTGAGACCGGGAAGAGGACAGGGATGCCCACCCACTCTCCCCACCGTTATCTAACATAGTACTGGAGGCCTGAGCCACCGCAGTCAGAGAAAACAAACAAATACAGGGAATCCAGATTGGTAAAGAAGAAGTTAAACTGTCACAATTTGCAGATGACATGATATTGTACATAAGAACCCTAAAGACAACACTCGAAGACGACTAGGAACTAGTATCGGAATCCAGCAAAGTTGCAGGATACAGAATTAACACACAGAAATATGTAGCTTTCCTATACACTACCAGTGAACTAATAGAAAGAGAAATCAGGAAAACAATTCCATTCACAGTAGCATCAGAAAGAATGAAATACCTAGGAATAAACCTTACCAAGGAAGTGAAAGACCTATACCCTGAAAACTACCAGTCACACTTATGAGAAATTAAAGGGGACACTAACAAACGGAAACTCGTCCCATGCTCGTGGCTAGGAAGAATTAATATCGTCAAAATGGCCATTCTGCCCAAGGCAATATACAGATTTGATTCAATCCCTATCACATTACCAGCAACATTCTTCAACGAACTGGATCAAATAGTTCAAACATTCATAAGGAGACACAAAAGACCCGAATAGCCAAAGCGATACTGAGAAAGAAGAATAAAGCAGGGGGGATCTCACTCCCCAACTTCAAGCTCTAACTGCAAAGCCATAGTAATCAAGGCAATTTGATCCTGACACAAGAACAGAGCCACAGACCAGTGGAACAGATTAGAGACTCCAGACATTAACCCCAACATATATGGTCAAATGACAGTTGATAAAGGAGCCATGGACATACCATGGCGAAATGACAGTCTCTTCAACAGATGGCGCTGGCAAAACCGGACAGCTACATGTAGGAGAACAAAACTGGATAACGGTCTAACCCCATACACAAAAGTCAATTCAAAGTGGATCAAAGACCTGAATGTAAGTCAGGAAACCATAAAACTCTTGGGAAAAAAACGTAGGCAAAATCCTCTTAGACATAAACATGAGTGTCCTCTTCTTGAACATATCTCCCCGTGCAAGGAAAACAACAGCAATGATGAACAAGTGGGACTATATTAAGCTGAAAAGCTTCTGTGAAGCAAAAGACACCATCAATAGAACCAAAAGGTACCCTACAGTATGGGAGAATACATTTGTAAATGACAGATCCGATAAAGGCTGGACGTCCAAAATGTATAAAGAGCTCACCCTCGTCAACAAACAAAAAAACAAATAACCCATTTTTTAAAATGGGCAGAGGAACTCAACAGACAGTTCTCCAGAAGAGACATACAGACGGCCAACAGACACATGAAGAGATGCCCCACGTCGCTTGTCATCAGAGAAATGCAAATTAAAACCACAGTGAGTTATCACCTCACACAAGTAAGGATCGCCATCGTCGGAAAGACAAACAACAACAAATATTGGCGAGGTTGGGAAGAAAGGGGAGCCCTCCTACGCTGCTGGCGGGAATGAAATTAGTCCAACCACCGTGGAGAGCAGTATGGAGGGTCCTCAAAAGGCTCAAAATAGACTTACCGTTTGACCCAGGAATTCCACTCCTAGGAACTTAGCCTAAGAACGCAGCACTCAAGTTTGGAAAAGACAGACGCACCCCTATGTTTATCGCAGCACCATTTACAATAGCCAAGAATTGGAAGCAACCCAAGTGTCCATCAGTAGATGACCGGATAAAGAAGATGTGGTACATATACACAATGGAATATTACTCAGCCACAAGGAGAAAACAGATCCGACCATTTGCAACAACATGGATGGAGCTAGAGGATATTATGCTCAGCGAAATAAGCCAAGCGGAGAGAGAGAAATACCAAATGATTTCACCCATCTGTGGAGTATAAGAACAAGGCAAAAAACTGAAGGAACCAAACAGCAGCAGAATCACAGAACCCAAGAATGGACTAACAGGTACCAAAAGGGAAAGGGACTGGGGAGGATGGGTGGGTAGGGAGGGATTTGTGGGGGGGCGGGGGGGAGAAGAAAGGGGGTATTATGATTAGCATGCATAATGGGGGAGGTGGGAGAAAGGGGAGGGCTGCACAGCACAGAGACGGGCAGGCAGCGATTCGACAACCATTGTGCTGTGCTCATGGACAGTGACTGTAACGGGGTTGGTGGGGGACGACCTGGTCTAGGGGAGAGCCTAGTAAACATAATATTCTTAATGTAATTGTAGATTAATGATAACAAGAAAGAAAGAAAGAAGAAAGAAAGAAAGAAAGAAAGAAAGAAAGAAAGAAAGAAAGAAAGAAAGAAAGAAAGAAAGAAAGAAAGAAAGAAAGAAAGAAAGAAAGAAAGAAAGAAAGAAAGAAAGAAGGAAAGAAAGAAAGAAAGAAAGAAAAGGGGGAATTACTCCCTGATAGGATCAAAGTAACTGTAAATCAACGATTAATGCACGCCTTAAGTGTCCTTAATTTTGATCACTTAAAGGGTGTCAGATGATCAGCTATGGAAACACATTTCTCTGATAGTATTCCTTACTCTTCAAAGAAAGAAAAAAGCAGTTCCTGTGTGGTGATCTTCACAATGGTTTAAAGGTCATGTCAGAGTGTGGGCAAAGGGTTTGTTTGTGTTTATACAGAGGATCAAAGCCTAACTTGGCTACCCGGAAAACGAATTAAGATACGATACGAAGAAGAACTTCCAACATCAACGTTCTCTGGAAGAGTCACTCCAGAAGATGATTGATCGTCAAGAAACTTCAACAAAGATCCTGGCGCTGTTGCAGTTGTAGCTGCATTCATCCCACCGGTTCTGGGCCTTGCCATTGGAACGAAGAAGGAGATATCCAAGCTGGCCTGTGCATAAAGTAAAACAACAAATTTGACTGGATCCATATATACTGTTGCAACTCGAACACGAATTAGGGGAAGTGCAGGTTGCGGCACTCCAAAATCTTGCGACTCTACTTTTAAAAGAACATATGGAATGTGAGCAGTTCCCAGGAATGTGTTGTTTCAGTTTGTCTGATTTTTTTCTCAAACTATTCAAATTCAGTTAGACAATGTCCCTCGTGTCACTGGTAAGTTTTCACAAATGCCTAGGGTGCCTAGCTGTGTTTTTTTTTTTTTTTTTTTTTTGGCTTCACTGGAGATGGCTGGTAATGGTAGGTCTGCTCTGGTTACGTAGCTGTATTCCTATTGTGTTAACGTGTGTATGCAATTTAATTAGTAGTTTAAAACCTATATACGTGCTTATGTTACTCTACAAGAAGATATGTCAAAGAAATCATCGATCTTCCCACGTTTTCCTCCCTCTGCTACTTCTAGAGCCTCGCCTCTTCCTTCCTAATTACAACCCTTCAGTAGAATTCGTGCCTCATAACGAAATTACCGAGTATCATAATTCTTCCGAGTGGTGAAGATACCTCAAGACAAATGCTGGGCATGAAGGCCACAGGGCATGGATCTGCAAAGAAGTAAAACGCTAACCTTTTCACACAATATTGCTCCTCTCTCACTTAACCAACTTTCCATATCCCTGCATGGCCCTGGAAGATGACTGGTCTGCCAGAGACGGGTAAGTCTCCTCAAGGGAGGGACAACCTAAGACAGGCACAGTCGCAGGGGGGCCATCAGGTGAGAAATTGGGGATCAACAGAGGTGAGGCTTAGAACCCCACGCCACCCCTGTTTAGAGAGAAATCTTCTGCATCCGTGGATGTTTTGTTGCCCCTGTCTAGCTTGGATTAATACTTAGTCTATAGGCACACACCTGATCATCTACATTTGCCCTCTTACAGCACTAAACGATGTTTTCTACCTTTCTCTTGCATCTACCTACCACGTCAGCATTTTATTAAAAATTAATAATAATAACAATAATAATAAGGGAGAAATGTGGAAATCACATACAAATCAAGTATAAAAATCAAACGAATATTCATATTTGACATGACTGTTTATAGTTCATAATGCGTGATCAAAACCGAAAGTTTCTGTGATGACTGCCCTTGCACTCTTCACCATGTAAGAATTCAACATCCATTCACGGTACAAACTCTCAACAAAAAAGGGCACGGAGGGCAAGTACCTCAACATAATGAAGGCCATATATGATAAACCCACAGCCAGCACTGTCCTGAAACGGCGAGAAGCTGAAAGATTTTTCCACTGAGACCGGGAAGAGGACAGGGATGCCCACCCACTCTCCCCACCGTTATCTAACATAGTACTGGAGGCCTTAGCCACGGCAGTCAGAGAAAACAAACAAATACAGGGAATCCAGATTGGTAAAGAAGAAGTTAAACTGTCACAATTTGCAGATGACATGATATTGTACATAAGAACCCTAAAGACAACACTCGAAGACGACTAGGAACTAGTATCGGAATCCAGCAAAGTTGCAGGATACAGAATTAACACACAGAAATATGTAGCTTTCCTATACACTACCAGTGAACTAATAGAAAGAGAAATCAGGAAAACAATTCCATTCACAGTAGCATCAGAAAGAATGAAATACCTAGGAATAAACCTTACCAAGGAAGTGAAAGACCTATACCCTGAAAACTACCAGTCACACTTATGAGAAATTAAAGGGGACACTAACAAACGGAAACTCGTCCCATGCTCGTGGCTAGGAAGAATTAATATCGTCAAAATGGCCATCCTGCCCAAGGCAATATACAGATTTGATTCAATCCCTATCACATTACCAGCAACATTCTTCAACGAACTGGATCAAATAGTTCAAACATTCATAAGGAGACACAAAAGACCCGAATAGCCAAAGCGATACTGAGAAAGAAGAATAAAGCAGGGGGGATCTCACTCCCCAACTTCAAGCTCTAACTGCAAAGCCATAGTAATCAAGGCAATTTGATCCTGACACAAGAACAGAGCCACAGACCAGTGGAACAGATTAGAGACTCCAGACATTAACCCCAACATATATGGTCAAATGACAGTTGATAAAGGAGCCATGGACATACCATGGCGAAATGACAGTCTCTTCAACAGATGGCGCTGGCAAAACCGGACAGCTACATGTAGGAGAACGAAACTGGATAACGGTCTAACCCCATACACAAAAGTCAATTCAAAGTGGATCAAAGACCTGAATGTAAGTCAGGAAACCATAAAACTCTTGGGAAAAAAACGTAGGCAAAATCCTCTTAGACATAAACATGAGTGTCCTCTTCTTGAACATATCTCCCCGTGCAAGGAAAACAACAGCAATGATGAACAAGTGGGACTATATTAAGCTGAAAAGCTTCTGTGAAGCAAAAGACACCATCAATAGAACCAAAAGGTACCCTACAGTATGGGAGAATACATTTGTAAATGACAGATCCGATAAAGGCTGGACGTCCAAAATGTATAAAGAGCTCACCCTCGTCAACAAACAAAAAAACAAACAACTCATTTTTTAAAATGGGCAGAGGAACTCAACAGACAGTTCTCCAGAAGAGACATACAGACGGCCAACAGACACATGAAGAGATGCCCCACGTCGCTTGTCGTCAGAGAAATGCAAATTAAAACCACAGTGAGTTATCACCTCACACAAGTAAGGATCGCCATCGTCGGAAAGACAAACAACAACAAATATTGGCGAGGTTGGGAAGAAAGGGGAGCCCTCCTACGCTGCTGGCGGGAATGAAATTAGTCCAACCACCGTGGAGAGCAGTATGGAGGGTCCTCAAAAGGCTCAAAATAGACTTACCGTTTGACCCAGGAATTCCACTCCTAGGAACTTAGCCTAAGAACGCAGCACTCAAGTTTGGAAAAGACAGACGCACCCCTATGTTTATTGCAGCACCATTTACAATAGCCAAGAATTGGAAGCAACCCAAGTGTCCATCAGTAGATGACCGGATAAAGAAGATGTGGTACATATACACAATGGAATATTACTCAGCCACAAGGAGAAAACAGATCCGACCATTTGCAACAACATGGATGGAGCTAGAGGATATTATGCTCAGCGAAATAAGCCAAGCGGAGAGAGAGAAATACCAAATGATTTCACCCATCTGTGGAGTATAAGAACAAGGCAAAAAACTGAAGGAACCAAACAGCAGCAGAATCACAGAACCCAAGAATGGACTAACAGGTACCAAAAGGGAAAGGGACTGGGGAGGATGGGTGGGTAGGGAGGGATTTGTGGGGGGGGCGGGGGGGAGAAGAAAGGGGGTATTATGATTAGCATGCATAATGGGGGAGGTGGGAGAAAGGGGAGGGCTGCACAGCACAGAGACGGGCAGGCAGCGATTCGACAACCATTGTGCTGTGCTCATGGACAGTGACTGTAACGGGGTTGGTGGGGGACGACCTGGTCTAGGGGAGAGCCTAGTAAACATAATATTCTTAATGTAATTGTAGATTAATGATAACAAGAAAGAAAGAAAGAAGAAAGAAAGAAAGAAAGAAAGAAAGAAAGAAAGAAAGAAAGAAAGAAAGAAAGAAAGAAAGAAAGAAAGAAAGAAAGAAAGAAAGAAAGAAGGAAAGAAAGAAAGAAAGAAAGAAAAGGGGGAATTACTCCCTGATAGGATCAAAGTAACTGTAAATCAACGATTAATGCACGCCTTAAGTGTCCTTAATTTTGATCACTTAAAGGGTGTCAGATGATCAGCTATGGAAACACATTTCTCTGATAGTATTCCTTACTCTTCAAAGAAAGAAAAAAGCAGTTCCTGTGTGGTGATCTTCACAATGGTTTAAAAGTCACGTCAGAGTGTGGGCAAAGGGTTTGTTTGTGTTTATACAGAGGATCAAAGCCTAACTTGGCTACCCGGAAAACGAATTAAGATACGATACGAAGAAGAACTTCCAACATCAACGTTCTCTGGAAGAGTCACTCCAGAAGATGATTGATCGTCAAGAAACTTCAACAAAGATCCTGGCGCTGTTGCAGTTGTAGCTGCATTCATCCCACCGGTTCTGGGCCTTGCCATTGGAACGAAGAAGGAGATATCCAAGCTGGCCTGTGCATAAAGTAAAACAACAAATTTGACTGGATCCATATATACTGTTGCAACTCGAACACGAATTAGGGGAAGTGCAGGTTGCGGCACTCCAAAATCTTGCGACTCTACTGTTAAAAGAACATATGGAATGTGAGCAGTTCCCAGGAATGTGTTGTTTCAATTTGTCTGATTTTTTTCTCAAACTATTCAAATTCAGTTAGACAATGTCCCTCGTGTCACTGGTAAGTTTTCACAAATGCCTAGGGTGCCTAGCTGTGTTTTTTTTTTTTTTTTTTTTTTTGGCTTCACTGGAGATGGCTGGTAATGGTAGGTCTGCTCTGGTTACGTAGCTGTATTCCTATTGTGTTAAAGTGTGTATGCAATTTAATTAGTAGTTTAAAACCTATATACGTGCTTATGTTACTCTACAAGAAGATATGTCAAAGAAATCATGGATCTTCCCACGTTTTCCTCCCTCTGCTACTTCTAGAGCCTCGCCTCTTCCTTCCTAATTACAACCCTTCAGTAGAATTCGTGCCTCATAACGAAATTACCGAG
Source organism: Manis pentadactyla (assembly GCF_030020395.1). Lineage (NCBI taxonomy): Eukaryota > Metazoa > Chordata > Mammalia > Pholidota > Manidae > Manis > Manis pentadactyla. The sequence goes on along the minus strand of NW_026644951.1, from coordinate 19,848 downwards.
TATCATAATTCTTCCGAGTGGTGAAGATACCTCAAGACAAATGCTGGGCATGAAGGCCACAGGGCATGGATCTGCAAAGAAGTAAAACGCTAACCTTTTCACACAATATTGCTCCTCTCTCACTTAACCAACTTTCCATTTCCCTGCATGGCCCTGGAAGATGACTGGTTAGCCAGAGACGGGTAAGACTCCTCAAGGGAGGGACAACCTAAGACAGGCACAGTCGCAGGGGGGCCATCAGGTGAGAAATTGGGGATCAACAGAGGTGAGGCTTAGAACCCCACGCCACCCCTGTTTAGAGAGAAATCTTCTGCATCCGTGGATGTTTTGTTGCCCCTGTCTAGCTTGGATTAATACTTAGTCTATAGGCACACACCTGATCATCTACATTTGCCCTCTTACAGCACTAAACGATGTTTTCTACCTTTCTCTTGCATCTACCTACCACGTCAGCATTTTATTAAAAATTAATAATAATAACAATAATAATAAGGGAGAAATGTGGAAATCACATACAAATCAAGTATAAAAATCAAACGAATATTCATATTTGACCTGACTGTTTATAGTTCATAATGCGTGATCAAAACCGAAAGTTTCTGTGATGACTGCCCTTGCACTCTTCACCATGTAAAAATTCAACATCCATTCACGGTACAAACTCTCAACAAAAAAGGGCACGGAGGGCAAGTACCTCAACATAATGAAGGCCATATATGATAAACCCACAGCCAGCACTGTCCTGAAACGGCGAGAAGCTGAAAGATTTTTCCACTGAGACCGGGAAGAGGACAGGGATGCCCACCCACTCTCCCCACCGTTATCTAACATAGTACTGGAGGCCTTAGCCACGGCAGTCAGAGAAAACAAACAAATACAGGGAATCCAGATCGGTAAAGAAGAAGTTAAACTGTCACAATTTGCAGATGACATGATATTGTACATAAGAACCCTAAAGACAACACTCGAAGACGACTAGGAACTAGTATCGGAATCCAGCAAAGTTGCAGGATACAGAATTAACACACAGAAATATGTAGCTTTCCTATACACTACCAGTGAACTAATAGAAAGAGAAATCAGGAAAACAATTCCATTCACAGTAGCATCAGAAAGAATGAAATACCTAGGAATAAACCTTACCAAGGAAGTGAAAGACCTATACCCTGAAAACTACCAGTCACACTTATGAGAAATTAAAGGGGACACTAACAAACGGAAACTCGTCCCATGCTCGTGGCTAGGAAGAATTAATATCGTCAAAATGGCCATCCTGCCCAAGGCAATATACAGATTTGATTCAATCCCTATCACATTACCAGCAACATTCTTCAACGAACTGGATCAAATAGTTCAAACAGTCATAAGGAGACACAAAAGATCCGAATAGCCAAAGCGATACTGAGAAAGAAGAATAAAGCAGGGGGGATCTCACTCCCCAACTTCAAGCTCTAACTGCAAAGCCATAGTAATCAAGGCAATTTGATCCTGACACAAGAACAGAGCCACAGACCAGTGGAACAGATTAGAGACTCCAGACATTAACCCCAACATATATGGTCAAATGACAGTTGATAAAGGAGCCATGGACATACCATGGCGAAATGACAGTCTCTTCAACAGATGGCGCTGGCAAAACCGGACAGCTACATGTAGGAGAACGAAACTGGATAACGGTCTAACCCCATACACAAAAGTCAATTCAAAGTGGATCAAAGACCTGAATGTAAGTCAGGAAACCATAAAACTCTTGGGAAAAAAACGTAGGCAAAATAATCTTAGACATAAACATGAGTGTCCTCTTCTTGAACATATCTCCCCGTGCAAGGAAAACAACAGCAATGATGAACAAGTGAGACTATATTAAGCTGAAAAGCTTCTGTGAAGCAAAAGACACCATCAATAGAACCAAAAGGTACCCTACAGTATGGGAGAATACATTTGTAAATGACAGATCCGATAAAGGCTGGACGTCCAAAATGTATAAAGAGCTCACCCTCGTCAACAAACAAAAAAACAAACAACCCATTTTTTAAAATGGGCAGAGGAACTCAACAGACAGTTCTCCAGAAGAGACATACAGACGGCCAACAGACACATGAAGAGATGCCCCACGTCGCTTGTCGTCAGAGAAATGCAAATTAAAACCACAGTGAGTTATCACCTCACACAAGTAAGGATCGCCATCGTCGGAAAGACAAACAACAACAAATATTGGCGAGGTTGGGAAGAAAGGGGAGCCCTCCTACGCTGCTGGCGGGAATGAAATTAGTCCAACCACCGTGGAGAGCAGTATGGAGGGTCCTCAAAAGGCTCAAAATAGACTTACCGTTTGACCCAGGAATTCCACTCCTAGGAACTTAGCCTAAGAATGCAGCACTCAAGTTTGGAAAAGACAGACGCACCCCTATGTTTATCGCAGCACCATTTACAATAGCCAAGAATTGGAAGCAACCCAAGTGTCCATCAGTAGATGACCGGATAAAGAAGATGTGGTACATGTACACAATGGAATATTACTCAGCCACAAGGAGAAAACAGATCCGACCATTTGCAACAACATGGATGGAGCTAGAGGATATTATGCTCAGCGAAATAAGCCAAGCGGAGAGAGAGAAATACCAAATGATTTCACCCATCTGTGGAGTATAAGAACAAGGCAAAAAACTGAAGGAACCAAACAGCAGCAGAATCACAGAACCCAAGAATGGACTAACAGGTACCAAAAGGGAAAGGGACTGGGGAGGATGGGTGGGTAGGGAGGGATTTGTGGGGGGGCAGGGGGGAGAAGAAAGGGGGTATTATGATTAGCATGCATAATGGGGGAGGTGGGAGAAAGGGGAGGGCTGCACAGCACAGAGACGGGCAGGCAGCGATTCGACAACCATTGTGCTGTGCTCATGGACAGTGACTGTAACGGGGTTGGTGGGGGACGACCTGGTCTAGGGGAGAGCCTAGTAAACATAATATTCTTAATGTAATTGTAGATTAATGATAACAAGAAAGAAAGAAAGAAGAAAGAAAGAAAGAAAGAAAGAAAGAAAGAAAGAAAGAAAGAAAGAAAGAAGGAAAGAAAGAAAGAAAGAAAGAAAGAAAGAAAGAAAGAAAGAAAGAAAGAAAGAAAGAAAGAAAGAAAGAAAGAAAGAAAGAAGGAAGGAAAGAAAGAAAGAAAGAAAGAAAAGGGGGAATTACTCCCTGATAGGATCAAAGTAACTGTAAATCAACGATTAATGCACGCCTTAAGTGTCCTTAATTTTGATCACTTAAAGGGTGTCAGATGATCAGCTATGGAAACACATTTCTCTGATAGTATTCCTTACTCTTCAAAGAAAGAAAAAAGCAGTTCCTGTGTGGTGATCTTCACAATGGTTTAAAGGTCACGTCAGAGTGTGGGCAAAGGGTTTGTTTGTGTTTATACAGAGGATCAAAGCCTAACTTGGCTACCCGGAAAACGAATTAAGATACGATACGAAGAAGAACTTCCAACATCAACGTTCTCTGGAAGAGTCACTCCAGAAGATAATTGATCGTCAAGAAACTTCAACAAAGATCCTGGCGCTGTTGCAGTTGTAGCTGCATTCATCCCACCGGTTCTGGGCCTTGCCATTGGAACGAAGAAGGAGATAACCAAGCTGGCCTGTGCATAAAGTAAAACAACAAATTTGACTGGATCCATATATACTGTTGCAACTCGAACACGAATTAGGGGAAGTGCAGGTTGCGGCACTCCAAAATCTTGCGACTCTACTGTTAAAAGAACATATGGAATGTGAGCAGTTCCCAGGAATGTGTTGTTTCAATTTGTCTGATTTTTTTCTCAAACTATTCAAATTCAGTTAGACAATGTCCCTCGTGTCACTGGTAAGTTTTCACAAATGCCTAGGGTGCCTAGCTGTGTTTTTTTTTTTTTTTTTTTTTTTTTTGGTTTCACTGGAGATGGCTGGTAATGGTAGGTCTGCTCTGGTTACGTAGCTGTATTCCTATTGTGTTAACGTGTGTATGCAATTTAATTAGTAGTTTAAAACCTATATACGTGCTTATGTTACTCTACAAGAAGATATGTCAAAGAAATCATCGATCTTCCCACGTTTTCCTCCCTCTGCTACTTCTAGAGCCTCGCCTCTTCCTTCCTAATTACAACCCTTCAGTAGAATTCGTGCCTCATAACGAAATTACCGAGTATCATAATTCTTCCGAGTGGTGAAGATACCTCAAGACAAATGCTGGGCATGAAGGCCACAGGGCATGGATCTGCAAAGAAGTAAAACGCTAACCTTTTCACACAATATTGCTCCTCTCTCACTTAACCAAATTTCCATTTCCCTGCATGGCCCTGGAAGATGACTGGTTAGCCAGAGACGGGTAAGACTCCTCAAGGGAGGGACAACCTAAGACAGGCACAGTCGCAGGGGGGCCATCAGGTTAGAAATTGGGGATCAACAGAGGTGAGGCTTAGAACCCCACGCTACCACTGTTTAGAGAGAAATCTTCTGCATCCGTGGATGTTTTGTTGCCCCTGTCTAGCTTGGATTAATACTTAGTCTATAGGCACACACCTGATCATCTACATTTGCCCTCTTACAGCACTAAACGATGTTTTCTACCTTTCTCTTGCATCTACCTACCACGTCAGCATTTTATTAAAAATTAATAATAATAACAATAATAATAAGGGAGAAATGTGGAAATCACATACAAATCAAGTATAAAAATCAAACGAATATTCATATTTGACCTGACTGTTTATAGTTCATAATGCGTGATCAAAACCGAAAGTTTCTGTGATGACTGCCCTTGCACTCTTCACCATGTAAGAATTCAACATCCATTCACGGTACAAACTCTCAACAAAAAAGGGCACGGAGGGCAAGTACCTCAACATAATGAAGGCCATATATGATAAACCCACAGCCAGCACTGTCCTGAAACGGCGAGAAGCTGAAAGATTTTTCCACTGAGACTGGGAAGAGGACAGGGATGCCCACCCACTCTCCCCACCGTTATCTAACATAGTACTGGAGGCCTTAGCCACGGCAGTCAGAGAAAACAAACAAATACAGGGAATCCAGATTGGTAAAGAAGAAGTTAAACTGTCACAATTTGCAGATGACATGATATTGTACATAAGAACCCTAAAGACAACACTCGAAGACGACTAGGAACTAGTATCGGAATCCAGCAAAGTTGCAGGATACAGAATTAACACAGAGAAATATGTAGCTTTCCTATACACTACCAGTGAACTAATAGAAAGAGAAATCAGGAAAACAATTCTATTCACAGTAGCATCAGAAAGAATGAAATACCTAGGAATAAACCTTACCAAGGAAGTGAAAGACCTATACCCTGAAAACTACCAGTCACACTTATGAGAAATTAAAGGGGACACTAACAAACGGAAACTCGTCCCATGCTCGTGGCTAGGAAGAATTAATATCGTCAAAATGGCCATCCTGCCCAAGGCAATATACAGATTTGATTCAATCCCTATCACATTACCAGCAACATTCTTCAACGAACTGGATCAAATAGTTCAAACATTCATAAGGAGACACAAAAGACCCGAATAGCCAAAGCGATACTGAGAAAGAAGAATAAAGCAGGGGGGATCTCACTCCCCAACTTCAAGCTCTAACTGCAAAGCCATAGTAATCAAGGCAATTTGATCCTGACACAAGAACAGAGCCACAGACCAGTGGAACAGATTAGAGACTCCAGACATTAACCCCAACATATATGGTCAAATGACAGTTGATAAAGGAGCCATGGACATACCATGGCGAAATGACAGTCTCTTCAACAGATGGCGCTGGCAAAACCGGACAGCTACATGTAGGAGAACGAAACTGGATAACGGTCTAACCCCATACACAAAAGTCAATTCAAAGTGGATCAAAGACCTGAATGTAAGTCAGGAAACCATAAAACTCTTGGGAAAAAAACGTAGGCAAAATCCTCTTAGACATAAACATGAGTGTCCTCTTCTTGAACATATCTCCCCGTGCAAGGAAAACAACAGCAATGATGAACAAGTGGGACTATATTAAGCTGAAAAGCTTCTGTGAAGCAAAAGACACCATCAATAGAACCAAAAGGTACCCTACAGTATGGGAGAATACATTTGTAAATGACAGATCCGATAAAGGCTGGACATCCAAAATGTATAAAGAGCTCACCCTCGTCAACAAACAAAAAAACAAACAACCCATTTTTTAAAATGGGCAGAGGAACTCAACAGACAGTTCTCCAGAAGAGACATACAGACGGCCAACAGACACATGAAGAGATGCCCCACGTCGCTTGTCGTCAGAGAAATGCAAATTAAAACCACAGTGAGTTATCACCTCACACAAGTAAGGATCGCCATCGTCGGAAAGACAAACAACAACAAATATTGGCGAGGTTGGGAAGAAAGGGGAGCCCTCCTACGCTGCTGGCGGGAATGAAATTAGTCCAACCACCGTGGAGAGCAGTATGGAGGGTCCTCAAAAGGCTCAAAATAGACTTACCGTTTGACCCAGGAATTCCACTCCTAGGAACTTAGCCTAAGAACGCAGCACTCAAGTTTGGAAAAGACAGACGCACCCCTATGTTTATCGCAGCACCATTTACAATAGCCAAGAATTGGAAGCAACCCAAGTGTCCTTCAGTAGATGACCGGATAAAGAAGATGTGGTACATATACACAATGGAATATTACTCAGCCACAAGGAGAAAACAGATCCGACCATTTGCAACAACATGGATGGAGTAGAGGATATTATGCTCAGCGAAATAAGCCAAGCGGAGAGAGAGAAATACCAAATGATTTCACCCATCTGTGGAGTATAAGAACAAGGCAAAAAACTGAAGGAACCAAACAGCAGCAGAATCACAGAACCCAAGAATGGACTAACAGGTACCAAAAGGGAAAGGGACTGGGGAGGATGGGTGGGTAGGGAGGGATTTGTGGGGGGGCGGGGGGGAGAAGAAAGGGGGTATTATGATTAGCATGCATAATGCGGGAGGTGGGAGAAAGGGGAGGGCTGCACAGCACAGAGACGGGCAGGCAGCGATTCGACAACCATTGTGCTGTGCTCATGGACAGTGACTGTAACGGGGTTGGTGGGGGACGACCTGGTCTAGGGGAGAGCCTAGTAAACATAATATTCTTAATGTAATTGTAGATTAATGATAACAAGAAAGAAAGAAAGAAGAAAGAAAGAAAGAAAGAAAGAAAGAAAGAAAGAAAGAAAGAAAGAAGGAAAGAAAGAAAGAAAGAAAGAAAAGGGGGAATTACTCCCTGATAGGATCAAAGTAACTGTAAATAAACGATTAATGCACGCCTTAAGTGTCCTTAATTTTGATCACTTAAAGGGTGTCAGATGATCAGCTATGGAAACACATTTCTCTGATAGTATTCCTTACTCTTCAAAGAAAGAAAAAAGCAGTTCCTGTGTGGTGATCTTCACAATGGTTTAAAGGTCACGTCAGAGTGTGGGCAAAGGGTTTGTTTGTGTTTATACAGAGGATCAAAGCCTAACTTGGCTACCCGGAAAACGAATTAAGATACGATACGAAGAAGAACTTCCAACATCAACGTTCTCTGGAAGAGTCACTCCAGAAGATGATTGATCGTCAAGAAACTTCAACAAAGATCCTGGCGCTGTTGCAGTTGTAGCTGCATTCATCCCACCGGTTCTGGGCCTTGCCATTGGAACGAAGAAGGAGATAACCAAGCTGGCCTGTGCATAAAGTAAAACAACAAATTTGACTGCATCCATATATACTGTTGCAACTCGAACACGAATTAGGGGAAGTGCAGGTTGCGGCACTCCAAAATCTTGCGACTCTACTGTTAAAAGAACATATGGAATGTGAGCAGTTCCCAGGAATGTGTTGTTTCAATTTGTCTGATTTTTTTCTCAAACTATTCAAATTCAGTTAGACAATGTCCCTCGTGTCACTGGTAAGTTTTCACAAATGCCTAGGGTGCCTAGCTGTGTTTTTTTTTTTTTTTTTTTTTTTTGGTTTCACTGGAGATGGCTGGTAATGGTAGGTCTGCTCTGGTTACGTAGCTGTATTCCTATTGTGTTAACGTGTGTATGCAATTTAATTAGTAGTTTAAAACCTATATACGTGCTTATGTTACTCTACAAGAAGATATGTCAAAGAAATCATCGATCTTCCCACGTTTTCCTCCCTCTGCTACTTCTAGAGCCTCGCCTCTTCCTTCCTAATTACAACCCTTCAGTAGAATTCGTGCCTCATAACGAAATTACCGAGTATCATAATTCTTCCGAGTGGTGAAGATACCTCAAGAAAAATGCTGGGCATGAAGGCCACAGGGCATGGATCTGCAAAGAAGTAAAACGCTAACCTTTTCACACAATATTGCTCCTCTCTCACTTAACCAACTTTCCATTTCCCTGCATGGCCCTGGAAGATGACTGGTTAGCCAGAGACGGGTAAGTCTCCTCAAGGGAGGGACAACCTAAGACAGGCACAGTCGCAGGGGGGCCATCAGGTGAGAAATTGGGGATCAACAGAGGTGAGGCTTAGAACCCCACGCCACCCCTGTTTAGAGAGAAATCTTCTGCATCCGTGGAAGTTTTGTTGCCCCTGTCTAGCTTGGATTAATACTTAGTCTATAGGCACACACCTGATCATCTACATTTGCCCTCTTACAGCACTAAACGATGTTTTCTACCTTTCTCTTGCATCTACCTACCACGTCAGCATTTTATTAAAAATTAATAATAATAACAATAATAATAAGGGAGAAATGTGGAAATCACATACAAATCAAGTATAAAAATCAAACGAATATTCATATTTGACCTGACTGTTTATAGTTCATAATGCGTGATCAAAACCGAAAGTTTCTGTGATGACTGCCCTTGCACTCTTCACCATGTAAGAATTCAACATCCATTCACGGTACAAACTCTCAACAAAAAAGGGCACGGAGGGCAAGTACCTCAACATAATGAAGGCCATATATGATAAACCCACAGCCAGCACTGTCCTGAAACGGCGAGAAGCTGAAAGATTTTTCCACTGAGACCGGGAAGAGGACAGGGATGCCCACCCACTCTCCCCACCGTTATCTAACATAGTACTGGAGGCCTTAGCCACGGCAGTCAGAGAAAACAAACAAATACAGGGAATCCAGATTGGTAAAGAAGAAGTTAAACTGTCACAATTTGCAGATGACATGATATTGTACATAAGAACCCTAAAGACAACACTTGAAGACGACTAGGAACTAGTATCGGAATCCAGCAAAGTTGCAGGATACAGAATTAACACACAGAAATATGTAGCTTTCCTATACACTACCAGTGAACTAATAGAAAGAGAAATCAGGAAAACAATTCCATTCACAGTAGCATCAGAAAGAATGAAATACCTAGGAATAAACCTTACCAAGGAAGTGAAAGACCTATACCCTGAAAACTACCAGTCACACTTATGAGAAATTAAAGGGGACACTAACAAACGGAAACTCGTCCCATGCTCGTGGCTAGGAAGAATTAATATCGTCAAAATGGCCATCCTGCCCAAGGCAATATACAGATTTGATTCAATCCCTATCACATTACCAGCAACATTCTTCAACGAACTGGATCAAATAGTTCAAACATTCATAAGGAGACACAAAAGACAGGAATAGCCAAAGCGATACTGAGAAAGAAGAATAAAGCAGGGGGGATCTCACTCCCCAACTTCAAGCTCTAACTGCAAAGCCATAGTAATCAAGGCAATTTGATCCTGACACAAGAACAGAGCCACAGACCAGTGGAACAGATTAGAGACTCCAGACATTAACCCCAACATATATGGTCAAATGACAGTTGATAAAGGAGCCATGGACATACCATGGCGAAATGACAGTCTCTTCAACAGATGGCGCTGGCAAAACCGGACAGCTACATGTAGGAGAACGAAACTGGATAACGGTCTAACCCCATACACAAAAGTCAATTCAAAGTGGATCAAAGACCTGAATGTAAGTCAGGAAACCATAAAACTCTTGGGAAAAAAACGTAGGCAAAATCCTCTTAGACATAAACATGAGTGTCCTCTTCTTGAACATATCTCCCCGTGCAAGGAAAACAACAGCAATGATGAACAAGTGGGACTATATTAAGCTGAAAAGCTTCTGTGAAGCAAAAGACACCATCAATAGAACCAAAAGGTACCCTACAGTATGGGAGAATACATTTGTAAATGACAGATCCGATAAAGGCTGGACGTCCAAAATGTATAAAGAGCTCACCCTCGTCAACAAACAAAAAAACAAACAACCCATTTTTTAAAATGGGCAGAGGAACTCAACAGACAGTTCTCCAGAAGAGACATACAGACGGCCAACAGACACATGAAGAGATGCCCCACGTCGCTTGTCGTCAGAGAAATGCAAATTAAAACCACAGTGAGTTATCACCTCACACAAGTAAGGATCGCCATCGTCGGAAAGACAAACAACAACAAATATTGGCGAGGTTGGGAAGAAAGGGGAGCCCTCCTACGCTGCTGGCGGGAATGAAATTAGTCCAACCACCGTGGAGAGCAGTATGGAGGGTCCTCAAAAGGCTCAAAATAGACTTACCGTTTGACCCAGGAATTCCACTCCTAGGAACTTAGCCTAAGAACGCAGCACTCAAGTTTGGAAAAGACAGACGCACCCCTATGTTTATCGCAGCACCATTTACAATAGCCAAGAATTGGAAGCAACCCAAGTGTCCATCAGTAGATGACCGGATAAAGAAGATGTGGTACATATACACAATGGAATATTACTCAGCCACAAGGAGAAAACAGATCCGACCATTTGCAACAACATGGATGGAGCTAGAGGATATTATGCTCAGCGAAATAAGCCAAGCGGAGAGAGAGAAATACCAAATGATTTCACCCATCTGTGGAGTATAAGAACAAGGCAAAAAACTGAAGGAACCAAACAGCAGCAGAATCACAGAACCCAAGAATGGACTAACAGGTACCAAAAGGGAAAGGGACTGGGGAGGATGGGTGGGTAGGGAGGGATTTGTGGGGGGGCGGGGGGGAGAAGAAAGGGGGTATTATGATTAGCATGCATAATGGGGGAGGTGGGAGAAAGGGGAGGGCTGCACAGCACAGAGACGGGCAGGCAGCGATTCGACAACCATTGTGCTGTGCTCATGGACAGTGACTGTAACGGGGTTGGTGGGGGACGACCTGGTCTAGGGGAGAGCCTAGTAAACATAATATTCTTAATGTAATTGTAGATTAATGATAACAAGAAAGAAAGAAAGAAGAAAGAAAGAAAGAAAGAAAGAAAGAAAGAAAGAAAGAAAGAAAGAAAGAAAGAAAGAAAGAAAGAAAGAAAGAAAGAAAGAAAGAAGGAAGGAAGGAAGGAAAGAAAGAAAGAAAGAAAGAAAAGGGGGAATTACTCCCTGATAGGATCAAAGTAACTGTAAATCAACGATTAATGCACGCCTTAAGTGTCCTTAATTTTGATCACTTAAAGGGTGTCAGATGATCAGCTATGGAAACACATTTCTCTGATAGTATTCCTTACTCTTCAAAGAAAGAAAAAAGCAGTTCCTGTGTGGTGATCTTCACAATGGTTTAAAGGTCACGTCAGAGTGTGGGCAAAGGGTTTGTTTGTGTTTATACAGAGGATCAAAGCCTAACTTGGCTACCCGGAAAACGAATTAAGATACGATACGAAGAAGAACTTCCAACATCAACGTTCTCTGGAAGAGTCACTCCAGAAGATGATTGATCGTCAAGAAACTTCAACAAAGATCCTGGCGCTGTTGCAGTTGTAGCTGCATTCATCCCACCGGTTCTGGGCCTTGCCATTGGAACGAAGAAGGAGATATCCAAGCTGGCCTGTGCATAAAGTAAAACAACAAATTTGACTGGATCCATATATACTGTTGCAACTCGAACACGAATTAGGGGAAGTGCAGGTTGCGGCACTCCAAAATCTTGCGACTCTACTGTTAAAAGAACATATGGAATGTGAGCAGTTCCCAGGAATGTGTTGTTTCAATTTGTCTGATTTTTTTCTCAAACTATTCAAATTCAGTTAGACAATGTCCCTCGTGTCACTGGTAAGTTTTCACAAATGCCTAGGGTGCCTAGCTGTGTTTTTTTTTTTTTTTTTTTTTTTTGGTTTCACTGGAGATGGCTGGTAATGGTAGGTCTGCTCTGGTTACGTAGCTGTATTCCTATTGTGTTAACGTGTGTATGCAATTTAATTAGTAGTTTAAAACCTATATACGTGCTTATGTTACTCTACAAGAAGATATGTCAAAGAAATCATCGATCTTCCCACGTTTTCCTCCCTCTGCTACTTCTAGAGCCTCGCCTCTTCCTTCCTAATTACAACCCTTCAGTAGAATTCGTGCCTCATAACGAAATTACCGAGTATCATAATTCTTCCGAGTGGTGAAGATACCTCAAGACAAATGCTGGGCATGAAGGCCACAGGGCATGGATCTGCAAAGAAGTAAAACGCTAACCTTTTCACACAATATTGCTCCTCTCTCACTTAACCAAATTTCCATTTCCCTGCATGGCCCTGGAAGATGACTGGTTAGCCAGAGACGGGTAAGACTCCTCAAGGGAGGGACAACCTAAGACAGGCACAGTCGCAGGGGGGCCATCAGGTTAGAAATTGGGGATCAACAGAGGTGAGGCTTAGAACCCCACGCTACCACTGTTTAGAGAGAAATCTTCTGCATCCGTGGATGTTTTGTTGCCCCTGTCTAGCTTGGATTAATACTTAGTCTATAGGCACACACCTGATCATCTACATTTGCCCTCTTACAGCACTAAACGATGTTTTCTACCTTTCTCTTGCATCTACCTACCACGTCAGCATTTTATTAAAAATTAATAATAATAACAATAATAATAAGGGAGAAATGTGGAAATCACATACAAATCAAGTATAAAAATCAAACGAATATTCATATTTGACCTGACTGTTTATAGTTCATAATGCGTGATCAAAACCGAAAGTTTCTGTGATGACTGCCCTTGCACTCTTCACCATGTAAGAATTCAACATCCATTCACGGTACAAACTCTCAACAAAAAAGGGCACGGAGGGCAAGTACCTCAACATAATGAAGGCCATATATGATAAACCCACAGCCAGCACTGTCCTGAAACGGCGAGAAGCTGAAAGATTTTTCCACTGAGACCGGGAAGAGGACAGGGATGCCCACCCACTCTCCCCACCGTTATCTAACATAGTACTGGAGGCCTTAGCCACGGCAGTCAGAGAAAACAAACAAATACAGGGAATCCAGATTGGTAAAGAAGAAGTTAAACTGTCACAATTTGCAGATGACATGATATTGTACATAAGAACCCTAAAGACAACACTCGAAGACGACTAGGAACTAGTATCGGAATCCAGCAAAGTTGCAGGATACAGAATTAACACACAGAAATATGTAGCTTTCCTATACACTACCAGTGAACTAATAGAAAGAGAAATCAGGAAAACAATTCCATTCACAGTAGCATCAGAAAGAATGAAATACCTAGGAATAAACCTTACCAAGGAAGTGAAAGACCTATACCCTGAAAACTACCAGTCACACTTATGAGAAATTAAAGGGGACACTAACAAACGGAAACTCGTCCCATGCTCGTGGCTAGGAAGAATTAATATCGTCAAAATGGCCATCCTGCCCAAGGCAATATACAGATTTGATTCAATCCCTATCACATTACCAGCAACATTCTTCAACGAACTGGATCAAATAGTTCAAACATTCATAAGGAGACACAAAAGACACGAATAGCCAAAGCGATACTGAGAAAGAAGAATAAAGCAGGGGGGGATCTCACTCCCCAACTTCAAGCTCTAACTGCAAAGCCATAGTAATCAAGGCAATTTGATCCTGACACAAGAACAGAGCCACAGACCAGTGGAACAGATTAGAGACTCCAGACATTAACCCCAACATATATGGTCAAATGACAGTTGATAAAGGAGCCATGGACATACCATGGCGAAATGACAGTCTCTTCAACAGATGGCGCTGGCAAAACCGGACAGCTACATGTAGGAGAACGAAACTGGATAACGGTCTAACCCCATACACAAAAGTCAATTCAAAGTGGATCAAAGACCTGAATGTAAGTCAGGAAACCATAAAACTCTTGGGAAAAAAACGTAGGCAAAATCCTCTTAGACATAATCATGAGTGTCCTCTTCTTGAACATATCTCCCCGTGCAAGGAAAACAACAGCAATGATGAACAAGTGGGACTATATTAAGCTGAAAAGCTTCTGTGAAGCAAAAGACACCATCAATAGAACCAAAAGGTACCCTACAGTATGGGAGAATACATTTGTAAATGACAGATCCGATAAAGGCTGGACGTCCAAAATGTATAAAGAGCTCACCCTCGTCAACAAACAAAAAAACAAACAACCCATTTTTTAAAATGGGCAGAGGAACTCAACAGACAGTTCTCCAGAAGAGACATACAGACGGCCAACAGACACATGAAGAGATGCCCCACGTCGCTTGTCGTCAGAGAAATGCAAATTAAAACCACAGTGAGTTATCACCTCACACAAGTAAGGATCGCCATCGTCGGAAAGACAAACAACAACAAATATTGGCGAGGTTGGGAAGAAAGGGGAGCCCTCCTACGCTGCTGGCGGGAATGAAATTAGTCCAACCACCGTGGAGAGCAGTATGGAGGGTCCTCAAAAGGCTCAAAATAGACTTACCGTTTGACCCAGGAATTCCACTCCTAGGAACTTAGCCTAAGAACGCAGCACTCAAGTTTGGAAAAGACAGACGCACCCCTATGTTTATCGCAGCACCCATTTACAATAGCCAAGAATTGGAAGCAACCCAAGTGTCCATCAGTAGATGACCGGATAAAGAAGATGTGGTACATATACACAATGGAATATTACTCAGCCACAAGGAGAAAACAGATCCGACCATTTGCAACAACATGGATGGAGCTAGAGGATATTATGCTCAGCGAAATAAGCCAAGCGGAGAGAGAGAAATACCAAATGATTTCACCCATCTGTGGAGTATAAGAACAAGGCAAAAAACTGAAGGAACCAAACAGCAGCAGAATCACAGAACCCAAGAATGGACTAACAGGTACCAAAAGGGAAAGGGACTGGGGAGGATGGGTGGGTAGGGAGGGATTTGTGGGGGGGGCGGGGGGGGAGAAGAAAGGGGGTATTATGATTAGCATGCATAATGGGGGAGGTGGGAGAAAGGGGAGGGCTGCACAGCACAGAGACGGGCAGGCAGCGATTCGACAACCATTGTGCTGTGCTCATGGACAGTGACTGTAACGGGGTTGGTGGGGGACGACCTGGTCTAGGGGAGAGCCTAGTAAACATAATATTCTTAATGTAATTGTAGATTAATGATAACAAGAAAGAAAGAAAGAAGAAAGAAAGAAAGAAAGAAAGAAAGAAAGAAAGAAAGAAAGAAAGAAAGAAAGAAAGAAAGAAAGAAAGAAAGAAAGAAAGAAAGAAAGAAAGAAAGAAAGAAAGGAAGAAAGAAGGAAGGAAGGAAAGAAAGAAAGAAAGAAAGAAAAGGGGGAATTACTCCCTGATAGGATCAAAGTAACTGTAAATCAACGATTAATGCACGCCTTAAGTGTCCTTAATTTTGATCACTTAAAGGGTGTCAGATGATCAGCTATGGAAACACATTTCTCTGATAGTATTCCTTACTCTTCAAAGAAAGAAAAAAGCAGTTCCTGTGTGGTGATCTTCACAATGGTTTAAAGGTCACGTCAGAGTGTGGGCAAAGGGTTTGTTTGTGTTTATACAGAGGATCAAAGCCTAACTTGGCTACCCGGAAAACGAATTAAGATACGATACGAAGAAGAACTTCCAACATCAACGTTCTCTGGAAGAGTCACTCCAGAAGATGATTGATCGTCAAGAAACTTCAACAAAGATCCTGGCGCTGTTGCAGTTGTAGCTGCATTCATCCCACCGGTTCTGGGCCTTGCCATTGGAACGAAGAAGGAGATATCCAAGCTGGCCTGTGCATAAAGTAAAACAACAAATTTGACTGGATCCATATATACTGTTGCAACTCGAACACGAATTAGGGGAAGTGCAGGTTGCGGCACTCCAAAATCTTGCGACTCTACTGTTAAAAGAACATATGGAATGTGAGCAGTTCCCAGGAATGTGTTGTTTCAATTTGTCTGATTTTTTTCTCAAACTATTCAAATTCAGTTAGACAATGTCCCTCGTGTCACTGGTAAGTTTTCACAAATGCCTAGGGTGCCTAGCTGTGTTTTTTTTTTTTTTTTTTTTTTTGGTTTCACTGGAGATGGCTGGTAATGGTAGGTCTGCTCTGGTTACGTAGCTGTATTCCTATTGTGTTAACGTGTGTATGCAATTTAATTAGTAGTTTAAAACCTATATACGTGCTTATGTTACTCTACAAGAAGATATGTCAAAGAAATCATCGATCTTCCCACGTTTTCCTCCCTCTGCTACTTCTAGAGCCTCGCCTCTTCCTTCCTAATTACAACCCTTCAGTAGAATTCGTGCCTCATAACGAAATTACCGAGTATCATAATTCTTCCGAGTGGTGAAGATACCTCAAGACAAATGCTGGGCATGAAGGCCACAGGGCATGGATCTGCAAAGAAGTAAAACGCTAACCTTTTCACACAATATTGCTCCTCTCTCACTTAACCAAATTTCCATTTCCCTGCATGGCCCTGGAAGATGACTGGTTAGCCAGAGACGGGTAAGACTCCTCAAGGGAGGGACAACCTAAGACAGGCACAGTCGCAGGGGGGCCATCAGGTTAGAAATTGGGGATCAACAGAGGTGAGGCTTAGAACCCCACGCTACCACTGTTTAGAGAGAAATCTTCTGCATCCGTGGATGTTTTGTTGCCCCTGTCTAGCTTGATTAATACTTAGTCTATAGGCACACACCTGATCATCTACATTTGCCCTCTTACAGCACTAAACGATGTTTTCTACCTTTCTCTTGCATCTACCTACCACGTCAGCATTTTATTAAAAATTAATAATAATAACAATAATAATAAGGGAGAAATGTGGAAATCACATACAAATCAAGTATAAAAATCAACGAATATTCATATTTGACCTGACTGTTTATAGTTCATAATGCGTGATCAAAACCGAAAGTTTCTGTGATGACTGCCCTTGCACTCTTCACCATGTAAGAATTCAACATCCATTCACGGTACAAACTCTCAACAAAAAAGGGCACGGAGGGCAAGTACCTCAACATAATGAAGGCCATATATGATAAACCCACAGCCAGCACTGTCCTGAAACGGCGAGAAGCTGAAAGATTTTTCCACTGAGACCGGGAAGAGGACAGGGATGCCCACCCACTCTCCCCACCGTTATCTAACATAGTACTGGAGGCCTTAGCCACGGCAGTCAGAGAAAACAAACAAATACAGGGAATCCAGATTGGTAAAGAAGAAGTTAAACTGTCACAATTTGCAGATGACATGATATTGTACATAAGAACCCTAAAGACAACACTCGAAGACGACTAGGAACTAGTATCGGAATCCAGCAAAGTTGCAGGATACAGAATTAACACACAGAAATATGTAGCTTTCCTATACACTACCAGTGAACTAATAGAAAGAGAAATCAGGAAAACAATTCCATTCACAGTAGCATCAGAAAGAATGAAATACCTAGGAATAAACCTTACCAAGGAAGTGAAAGACCTATACCCTGAAAACTACCAGTCACACTTATGAGAAATTAAAGGGGGACACTAACAAACGGAAACTCGTCCCATGCTCGTGGCTAGGAAGAATTAATATCGTCAAAATGGCCATCCTGCCCAAGGCAATATACAGATTTGATTCAATCCCTATCACATTACCAGCAACATTCTTCAACGAACTGGATCAAATAGTTCAAACATTCATAAGGAGAGACACAAAAGACCCGAATAGCCAAAGCGATACTGAGAAAGAAGAATAAAGCAGGGGGGATCTCACTCCCCAACTTCAAGCTCTAACTGCAAAGCCATAGTAATCAAGGCAATTTGATCCTGACACAAGAACAGAGCCACAGACCAGTGGAACAGATTAGAGACTCCAGACATTAACCCCAACATATATGGTCAAATGACAGTTGATAAAGGAGCCATGGACATACCATGGCGAAATGACAGTCTCTTCAACAGATGGCGCTGGCAAAACCGGACAGCTACATGTAGGAGAACGAAACTGGATAACGGTCTAACCCCATACACAAAAGTCAATTCAAAGTGGATCAAAGACCTGAATGTAAGTCAGGAAACCATAAAACTCTTGGGAAAAAAACGTAGGCAAAATCCTCTTAGACATAAACATGAGTGTCCTCTTCTTGAACATATCTCCCCGTGCAAGGAAAACAACAGCAATGATGAACAAGTGGGACTATATTAAGCTGAAAAGCTTCTGTGAAGCAAAAGACACCATCAATAGAACCAAAAGGTACCCTACAGTATGGGAGAATACATTTGTAAATGACAGATCCGATAAAGGCTGGACGTCCAAAATGTATAAAGAGCTCACCCTCGTCAACAAACAAAAAAACAAACAACCCATTTTTTAAAATGGGCAGAGGAACTCAACAGACAGTTCTCCAGAAGAGACATACAGACGGCCAACAGACACATGAAGAGATGCCCCACGTCGCTTGTCGTCAGAGAAATGCAAATTAAAACCACAGTGAGTTATCACCTCACACAAGTAAGGATCGCCATCGTCGGAAAGACAAACAACAAACAAATATTGGCGAGGTTGGGAAGAAAGGGGAGCCCTCCTACGCTGCTGGCGGGAATGAAATTAGTCCAACCACCGTGGAGAGCAGTATGGAGGGTCCTCAAAAGGCTCAAAATAGACTTACCGTTTGACCCAGGAATTCCACTCCTAGGAACTTAGCCTAAGAACGCAGCACTCAAGTTTGGAAAAGACAGACGCACCCCTATGTTTATCGCAGCACCATTTACAATAGCCAAGAATTGGAAGCAACCCAAGTGTCCATCAGTAGATGACCGGATAAAGAAGATGTGGTACATATACACAATGGAATATTACTCAGCCACAAGGAGAAAACAGATCCGACCATTTGCAACAACATGGATGGAGTAGAGGATATTATGCTCAGCGAAATAAGCCAAGCGGAGAGAGAGAAATACCAAATGATTTCACCCATCTGTGGAGTATAAGAACAAGGCAAAAAACTGAAGGAACCAAACAGCAGCAGAATCACAGAACCCAAGAATGGACTAACAGGTACCAAAAGGGAAAGGGACTGGGGAGGATGGGTGGGTAGGGAGGGATTTGTGGGGGGGCGGGGGGGAGAAGAAAGGGGGTATTATGATTAGCATGCATAATGCGGGAGGTGGGAGAAAGGGGAGGGCTGCACAGCACAGAGACGGGCAGGCAGCGATTCGACAACCATTGTGCTGTGCTCATGGACAGTGACTGTAACGGGGTTGGTGGGGGGACGACCTGGTCTAGGGGAGAGCCTAGTAAACATAATATTCTTAATGTAATTGTAGATTAATGATAACAAGAAAGAAAGAAAGAAGAAAGAAAGAAAGAAAGAAAGAAAGAAAGAAAGAAAGAAAGAAAGAAAGAAAGAAAGAAAGAAAGAAAGAAAGAAAGAAAGAAAGAAAGAAGGAAAGAAAGAAAGAAAGTAAGAAAAGGGGGAATTACTCCTGATAGGATCAAAGTAACTGTAAATCAACGATTAATGCACGCCTTAAGTGTCCTTAATTTTGATCACTTAAAGGGTGTCAGATGATCAGCTATGGAAACACATTTCTCTGATAGTATTCCTTACTCTTCAA